>NW_012130068.1:4367275-4397728 GCF_000143395.1 Atta cephalotes | reverse complement strand
CGTACGTACGTACGTATATATATATATATATATATATATATATATATATATATATATGGCTAAAAAGAAGAAAACTGCTTTTAGTAGAATTGCGTGAGTTAAGTATAGATGCGAAAAAAAAATAAGACTGATAATGTAAATGGAAGGTTATTGGCATTGTAATTATATATATATATATATATATACTCATATTTCATGAATAAATTTATTAATTGATTTTTCATTGATATGTTAATATCCTCGATAATGAAAAGAAAAGAAAAGGAAATAAGAAAATTAACTCACAGAAAAAATGTAGATGGTAATAATTATTTACTATTTTATGAATATTTATTAAACAATATTTATATGTATATTATATAGATTAAATATTTTATAGAAAAGTATATGGCATTATTATGTGAATTTGTACTCTTGACTTTGTATCTTTTATCTCTCTTAAATATGTATATTTATTATCAACATTAAGTATTTGTATCAAATTTTTTAAGCTGATAATTTTTTAATGTGTTTAAATGAATATTTACAGATAAAAATTATTTCATAAAAAGAAAATTTCTATAAACTATATACTTATAAAAATTTCTGAATCAACATTTCAAAACATTATGTTATAAAAAATTATTTCTTTTACTTTTTCAATTCAAATTTGCGTGAGTCGCGGTAAAGTAATTACCATTTTCTGATTTTGCTAATGTTCTGCTTAAGTGAATGTTTTATCACCGTAAAAATTTTAAATGAGTGTTTAAAGTATTGTACGTTTTTTAATTATATGGTCTTTTTTAATTAGTGCGGTAAAAGTTAGTCGTTGAAGTAAATATTTTTAATATGAATTTCTAGGAATCCAACAAGTTCTGCTAAGAATATTCATAAATGCATATATATTGTGTTAATAAAAAAAGGAATGTTTTTTGAGACGCGTTTGACTCCGTGGTGGCACGTTTACCTTAGGGTTGAGATCGCTGCCCTGTTGCATAAGTGTGCCGACTGTAAACCAAAAACTGTTGGCCAGGCTGAACTCGTTGACAGTTCTCAGTAGAGGAATGTCGTCGCTGTCCGGATCCAAGGCGCTCACGTGACTGCCCTGGTGACAATGTGATGAGCCCCCCGTCGAGTGGTGCAGTTTTAAAAATAATTATACTAATTCTACTTAACTTATATTTCTTACATGCATTGTATATTTTTTAATATTTTTTTCTACACTATGCAGACATGAATAATGTTATGAAGGACTGAAAATATAGATGCGGAATAACTCTAAATTTTTTTTTAGTAAACATTTTTTTTTAAGAAATAAAATTTTTCTTTTTTACAAAGTATCTGTTTTCTTACGTTATTAATGAAGAATGCTGCATTAAAACATATGTAATTTCACTTATTAATTAATTATTCTTTCTTCATCTAATATTTATATATCTTGTAATATACGAAATATAAATCGAAAATAAGCTTTGTTACAAAATTATATTGTATGAAAAATATTATGAAACACTTAAAGTAACAATTTTTTAAATGATTGAAGAATAGTAGATACCTACATTTTATTATTTTAATTAAAATATAAAATTACATAATATTTAAAAAAGCACTCTGCATTTTGTAATTTAAATACAGTCCATCGATCACACCACTCGACGTGAGCCTACCTGCAAAGGACATTTGCAGCTTGGGCAGGGAGACGGCTCCACCCACTCGAAGGGCGAGAATCTTGCCACTATCCATATCGTTAAGGACACCACCACGTAAGCGCCTAGCAAGAACAACCAGATCTCCATGGCGAGGGGAGTCATGAACGAGAAGAGCCGCGGTGGTGTGCGTTTGGTTACCTGAAGCATTGACGTTTGTTGTTACTATTCTTCGAGAATTGATCTGATCGACCTGATACGATATCGAAGATAAGATGTAGTTTCATGAATGCATTCTTCATGTCCAACCATCACATCGCGTTCCTTGCTGAAAAATAATTTGAAGACGCGAGATGTAACTCTCGCATCTTCTTTCCTTGCACAACATTCAGTTTCTCAAACGGCTCGAAAGACAATTCTTTATTTCGACGGAATTACGAAAGCATATTATTCTCCGGTGCGCGTCGAGCAGAACACAATGGCGGTGCACTCTGAGTGCAATCGTCGTACGTGCTGCTTTATTTTTTAACGAGAGATTGCTAACGTCGCAGGAAGTAATTGAGATTGGATTGTAAGATACGTATAGTCCATTGATAAAAATGTAATCAGATAGCTAAGTATTCTAAATAATTTATTTTGAAAATGTTAATCCCCTTTTTATGTTAATCTTTGATTATATAAAGAAGATTTACTATTTATTCTTTCTTCAATGATCAATGCAAATTAGAATAATGTATTATGAGCTTTAGCTCTGAAAACACAATGGAGGAGGGAGGGAGATGCGATATGCTTTATAAAAGATTTTACGATATTGTAACAATATCGCTCCAAGATTTACTCGATTATTTTACTCGCAGTGAGCATCCCTGTAATATTGCAAATATATGACTCGCAACATAAACATATATAAACGAATTGACGTGTGCCTTGCAAACAGACATCTACTGTTTGCACTCTAGCGAGATGATGGATTTATGTGCGCGCTGCCTCGTGAACAGGTACTATGCAGCGTTCGGGGGCGGTGAACGTGAGAGAAACGGGCATGTCGGATGAAGGATGTCCCGACGGTGCGGTTGGTAAGTACGCGAAGGAAAACGATAGAAGTAGTCCAAGTGGTGGAGCACCTCGTTGAGTGTACCTTAGGGTTGAGCCCGCTGCCCTGTCTGAGGAAGGTACCGGTGATGAACCAGAAACTGTTGCTGACAGTAAATTGGTTCTCTACCACGTCGCTCTCGGCCAGACACGGATGCGGATTGTTCCACTCGTACGGACTGAAGCGTGCCATCACGAAGAGGGTGAAGCTCACTAGCATGTAGGCGGCGAGCACGTAGAGCCAGATCTCGACCGCCAGCGGATTCATGAAGGAGAAAAGCCGTGTCGGTTGACTGGACGGCACCTAAATTACGTCACGCTACGATTTTAATTAAAACGGATCTCGTTTCGTGGTGCGATGCGACGCGACGCGGCACGGTACGGCGCGGCGCTGCGGATCGAGTCAACTTTTCCTGGCAATCCTGGATATTTAAAGGCTCTTTTCGCGAGTGCACGTTGAAGAAAGAGAATTTGTGAGACATGCAATGCAGATTATTTGATAAATTAATTTCTCGTATTTAAGTAAACGAATTAAAATCTCCTGGATTACATAAATACGTCTTGCGTGACGTGTCTTGTGTGACTGATATTATCATAAAATAATTAAAGTCTATTATGTTTCTCATTATTTAGTATAATAACATGCTCATATGAAAATCATTTTTGCTAATATACTAATGCAATATGCATATACTGAAATATAATTAAGAATTAAACATTAGAAACATAAATGTACTTTGATGAAGGGATAATAAAATATTAACATTATGTCGCATACAAATGTAATTTTAAAAGAAATCGACAGCACGTGTTAACTCACCTTAAATAAAATTCCAATTCCGAGATTCATAAATGGCTTTGTGAAGTCTATTACGCTTTCCCTAGCATAATTAATCGTCATGGAAGCAACTGCCAGATCCGCTCTCTGAAAGAATTAAGTACTCAACAGAGTTAAGAGAATTCAATTTCTTTGATAAAGTTGAAGTCGAAATCATATAAAAACAGAGATGCTTATAATATCTGAAAGATAGTAGGAATTAATAATCACATAAAGAGTTTTATTAAAGAAATATTTTTCGTTCACATTTCATAGAATGCTTTCTTTTAAACAGATAAAAATAATTAATACGTATCGCGTAACATTTACATCAAGCAAATGTATTTCTTCATACATAAACGTGAATGAGAGAAATAAAAATTATTGATAAGTTTTCGTTTACTCTGCGAAATCGTGGATGAATTCTTTACGAACGTGCGAATGTTGCGGACTATGAGACATCATTTATGTCATCCTCCTGACTTAGAATATCCGCCTACGATTTCGTAGGTTTCCAAGGCATCGTCCTTTTTCACAAGAGGCAGATTGCTTTGCATGTTTTATAAACTGCTGATCTTCGGTATTCAAAGAGCACACTGAAACGACTGTTGCGAAACGACTTTGTGCATGTTTTCTCCGTCTTTTTGCATCTCATGTTTCAAGCTAGTAAATTTTTAATAATAATTTTTAATAACAATTTTTTCACGATATATTGTATTGATATTAATTTTTGAGGAAACTAAACTTTAATATACTCGTATATTAAATTATTATTTTTTTCCTCGCTTTCTTTTTCCTTGGTTATCGTTATGCTTTTAATTGCGATATATAAACAACAAAAAATTTTTAGTTGCTAAATAAATGATTAATATATGTAAAAATGTTAAAATAAAAAGTTTTAATGACTCCAAGAATTAATAAAAAGTAAGTAAATTATGTGAGTCTCCGAGGTTGTTAATGTATTAATAATATTTATAAGATGATAAAATATAAGTTGCAAACAATTAGAATGTATTTATATTTGAAATATAGAAATATCTTTATTACTTTATACCATACATTTCTTATACATAATAAAATATTGCAGAATACGTAGATATATTTATATCAAAGGCTAAATGGTTTATGTATCACATTCAGTAAAATTGGTTATAGAATGTCAAAAGCTTTTAGCAATCATGTAAATCTAAATGTAAATGTATACGCAATACGTACGTGTTTCGATATTATTAGCAACAAATGCTTGAATTATCTATTGAATAAAAGCAAAGCATTATCTCGAAGAGAGTTTGTTACTTGTTACATGCATGCGATAAAATCAATTCAGCTAACCGCATACAATAATAATGCGCAACAATAATAATATACGTATAAAATAAAATAATTGTGCGTATAAAAATTAATATGCTTTGGAAAACGATATATCCATTTTTGTCCATAATTAAAATATTATTGCAGATATTAATTTTTTATTTGGCTGCTAATGATTCCTTTATTGTGTATATTATATATACATATCAATATATCAATACTTTTTTGAATTGTACTATCGTTAAAAATTGTCAGTATTTTTAGAATCACAAAACTCGATTCGGATTTACTCTTACGCCAATAATATTTTTGCATAGTTGTATGTGCAACTTTTCCACGAATAATATACAGTTTTGTTTTTAAATGTACATAAGTCTGTTTCATATATCACGCTCTTGTGTTTTCGTCTTGTTTCGATAAAATTTCAAGTTCTATAAGTATTTTTTTTAATTTTCGCTTTCTAATGCATTAATGTTTACTGGATAATGTTTCTATTTTTCCTTAAAAATTCGTACGCGAGTGAACATGTATTTTCTCTTCCTGTTAATACCGACTATATACAATAGATGCGATCGCGAGGAAGCAGGAAACAGTACGAGTGGAGAACTACTACTAGTAACGGAAAGACAATATTTACTTACTCTGGATATATACAAGCGCAGAAAAGTTAGAATTTTAATCAAAATTTAAAAAGGAATTGTTGAAAAAATTTAAAAAGGAATTATTGAAAAAAATTTAAAGATTCTTTGTTCTAAATGTTTTATTTTAATTATTAATAGATTTTTTTTGTTAATAAAGGAAATTAAAATAAGGAAAAAAATTTGAAACAACAGAAAAATGAATAAAATAGTAATTAGTTTTATTTTTTACGTATATATTATAAAATAATCAATAAATGAGGGTTCCATAAATTTTGATGTATTAATTTATATTTTCTGAAACAAATATTAATAGTAAATTTTTATAATGTAGATATTTATTAAATAATAATGTGAAGTTAATAATAATTTTGAAAACATAAATATATTTGTATGTCTTGTATTGAGAATTCGATTGCAAATTTGCATCTTTGTAGGTGTTTCTTCATTGTCCTAGTGGAATCAAACTTTGAAGTTCAATTATATAATAGATGTAAAATATTTTTTTTAACGAAATCTTTTCTAACTGACTAAAAATGAAGCGTACAACTACTGAAATATTGATGCACTATTAATTTGCAGATTTATATCAGATGTATATCACGTTCCAATTTAATAATCCAATTTAATTATGATATTGTAATAATTAACAATAAATTTTAATTTCTTGTGTAAATTATGCGAACATTGCTTATGCGCCTACTCGATCATGCAGACAATAATGGATCGGTGGCGAGAGATTAAATTCGAAAGATGCTCGGAAGTGCATGTATAAAACTTTGATTTTAATAACTGCACAATTTTACAATTCAAATGACAAAGTGTAACATCTGCGAGCTGATCTATGAATCGAAATATTAAATACCGTCGTTTGCTCATGGGAAAAATAGTTAATCCAGATGATTCTTGTATCCAACTACAGGTGTAATGAAATTCCTCGTGGGATGGATTTATTGCGACACGTCTGCGGAAATTTACTTTGCTTTGCATATAAAATCGGCCTCTTGGGTCGTGTGTACCCATTCTCTACCTCGATATTTCTCCTAATATACTATGCTTGCGCAATTTCAACAACATTATTAACACATTGCATTCGAAATTAGGTTCGATAAAGAAAATAATATTTGATATTATGTTCATATTTTCACTAATACAATCATATTTTTTTAAATTATAATTTGAAAAATGAGATTTACTAGCTTATTATATAATTATTTATCGTTGTTTCTATTACTTAAAATAATTTGAAATGAAATACTATATCAAATCCACATTGATATAGAAATACAAATGTTTAATTAATCTATACCGTAATTACTTTTTATCTCGTGATATTCATTCAATTTTTTTCCGATTCGCGCAACGTGTTGATAATTCAATTTTTTAATTTTAATTTAGCGCATGTTAATACCAAGTTATCTCATTTATCATCATAACGTTTATTTTATTTCTTATAATATTGTATCTCA
Source organism: Atta cephalotes (assembly GCF_000143395.1). Classification (NCBI taxonomy): domain Eukaryota; kingdom Metazoa; phylum Arthropoda; class Insecta; order Hymenoptera; family Formicidae; genus Atta; species Atta cephalotes. The sequence continues at coordinate 4,390,776 of NW_012130068.1, read as the reverse complement.
TCGTGCAAGTTATGAAAGGAAAACACGATCTGTGTATTCTGTCTTACCTTATCCATTAGTTCACGCACTATTCCGTTCCACTCTTTCGTTTCGGGATCGTACACTCCATACATGTGATCGGGCACCAATTTGATTGCGTATTGGAAACCGACTTGGCAGGCGATCCGCTTGAGCAAATCGATGCAGAAGCCTTCGAACCTTGCGTTACCAGTCAAATTCTTGTCTTCTTTCACCATGACGTAGGGTCTTTCCTGTGGAAGATTGGATCCCATTGATAGATCATAGAATTGTGTTCATCGTGACAGGCGAAAGGCAAAGGCAACCCCTTAAAAATTCTTATTTCCGCGTGAGATGGTTATATCAAAGAAAAAAAGGTGAGAAAGAAACTGCCATTCCATGCAAATATATAGCATTTTCGCTTGTCCCTCAAATATTTCCTTTTTGCAACACAGACTGAATTTTTCTGAGAGTACAATAACGCTGATAAAACGTTCCCTCGACCAAGATTTTTCCTTAATATGACAATTCGTGATTCTGCTATTTTTTTTCTTTTTAATATTCTCTCTAAAGCGTCTCTGAATTTTTTTCCTTACAAAAACATTACATTACATTACATTATGTTTTTTCTTATTAAATGATAAGATAGTAATGAATCAAATTACGTATTTGAATATTTAACATATCATAAAGATAGAAAGTTTAGAAATTAAGTTTTCTAATTTCTATATATTATTTATCTCATATTCATTATTTTAAGATCAATTTAATATGAACATACCGAGTAATTTAATACTCGGTATATTCAATACATACTTTTGTGATTCATAGATTGTTAGATATTATTTATAAGTACACATTGAAGATGCTGTGTGGCATCTTAAATATGTGGACACTATCTCTACGCGGCATAACAAACTTACCCGACCCCATTTAGAACAGCTTTCATAGCTCCATACGATCCACTTGCAGTATCCTTAATGATTAATTCTAACGCTACGAGGTCGCAAACGTGACTAAATTGGATACAAGGTATCATTACCTCTCTCGTCATCACCACGAGCGTAATATTGGTCGTCGTAGTCTCGTAAAAGGCGTCTAGATCCGTGACATTAATGCCAGACCCGGATTTCCACTCGCCGACTTTAACAAGCTCCTCTTTTTTTAGTTTTAAGAGATCCAACTTGAAATTGTTTCTCTTTCCTTCATTGAATTCAATATGTCCGGTTAATCCATGTAAGCCTGCCTGCAACAGAAACACTCGTAAATCTAAATCGATTGTCGATTCGGTTTATTCATTAATTCGTTGCGATAAGTAATAAATGAATGACATCCTTCATTTTATGTATTGCAAATGTGTTACTAATAATATTTTTAATTATTGCAGAAGTACCATTTAAGCTTCTCTCCATAGAGCAAAAATGTAGCGGTTAATTTTTTATTTTTAAGGATTTTTTATTTTTATGATGTGTGTAACTTAGCCATATAATTCTTCAAGCTTTGTATCTCTACTATTTAAAAATAGATAGGATGTGAGAAAAATTGCATTTTTATGGTAAATAGTGGTCTCTCATGAAGAAGATAATATTTCGAAGTCGAATTTTAATATGCGAAACATTACGAAATTAAATGTTACCGTCCAAATTATCATTAGATAAAACACGAACATCGAAAAGTAATAAAATTTTTATACGCAACATTATACTCATAACTGTTTAATAACGAACAGCCGGATTTACTGTTCGTTAAATCATATGCGCGTCTGATTCTGGTTAAATTTATTTTTCCTCCGTGTCCAGTAGCTCACAGACACGCATACACGTATACACGATTCATTGCTGACGGCCTACATTTCCGGTGTATACAGTTGGCGAAATTTTTCGCATTAATTACCGTTTGTGGTCTACCGTCGGTTTGCGCATAGTTTATTTGATTTATCTTTTTTCTTTTTTAGTATATGTTAGTTTGTCGAGTTAATGGAATATTCAAAATGTGCTTCTTTTTAAACTTGATCACTTAGTCTATCAGTATAGTAAGATAAATCCTACATTGAAAGAAAAGTTTTTTAATATTTGTGTTTAATCATAATTATAGTTATTATTGTTATAACAATAGTAGCAATTGTATAAAATAAAATATACATAAAATATACACTTCTATCAACAAGTATATGTATCTACATAGCTGGCATCAATTAACATTAATTAATTCGATTAAAATTAATTATAATAGTAATAAACGTAATGATAGTAATATATAATTATATATAGTCACAAATACACAAAATTTATATCTTAATATATCTGTATAATTTTTGAATTTTTATGTAAATATTTTTATTACATTATTAATCAGTAATTAACGATATTCTCAACGATATTATTCTCACGATATTATTTAATAAAATATTGTTGTTCGTTGTCTTTTTAACGCATGAATGTTTTGAATATCGAAGACTGATGCATGGTCATATAACTTTTTAGACTCGTGTTTCATTCCATTTGTAATATGAATTTAATCGGGAATGATAGCTGTGCGGAATGCGAGTGGGTTTATTATATTAAAATGATCGATATCTCATCTACATTAAAAGAATTCGAACGGATTTTTATATGAATATCTCGTTCGTATATTGCTCAATCCACAACACAGTAAATTCCAAACTAAAGGAAAATTTAATTGTTGTACACAGGTTTTATATTTTTCTGAAAGACCTCACAGATAAAAAAGATCGTTACCGAAAAATTTTAACAAATATATATATATATAATTTTTCTGTTTTTAAAATATATTATTTACGATCTATCGAAAATCACTATAACTGTGAAAAGTTATTACATTATTTGAATTATTTTAGCCAAGAAAAAAGCTTTTAAATCGAGTTACAAAGTTTTACAAATTTGGCGCAGTTGTTAACACGATTTGGTAAAAGCCGGCGTATGTACAAAAATACAATGGTTTTCACTCGTCCGTGCTTGAGGTAGTTATCTCTAACGTATTTTTACAACTTTTATGATTCCATGAAACGTATTGTCAAATTATTTCGGAAAAAAGAAATCTTCTTTCATCAACCCGACAGTTGATGCGAGAATTTTAGCAGTTTAGATTCTACGGTTAGGATTTTTATCGGGCTGTCAGCAGTATTGCGGATCGTACGCTGATCGATAAATCTCCGTCGTGATATCTCGTCAATCGACATCGACGAGCCGGTTCGCAAAATCAAAAATACGCCGATGTTCGCGAAACAAATGGTAAGCGCACCGGAAGTAACCTGGGCGCCGCCACATGTATTTTCGGTACTCGACGTGCTCTCCATCCGACGAATACGCACGTTAATTACGCTATGCGTGCGTCGATGCATCACGCATGTAAAACCATTACACACGCGTACATTGTATGCAACAGAAAACGCAGCTCAGGATATTTTGCGGAAGCATGTCGCTATGTACGAATAGTTTAAAAAAAGGTAATAAAACGCAAAACTATCATTTGTAAAGGATTGATACGGAATATCCGGATTGTTCATTGCAAAATAAAATTTTGTATAAAAATAGTGTAGGGGAAGTTGCTGCGGTTGCTTGAATTGTTTATATATATATATATATAACACACATACATATATATAAAATGTTGATGAATAAAATATAGGTATACCTATATTACTTATTGTAATATAAGCAACGTTTAATAACATCAATAGAAAATAAATGAGTAATATAGACAAAAATTTGACAGGTTACATCTTATTTTTATACAGAAATATAATTATTATATATTTCTTTGCAAATTGAAATTCTTAATCGCTGTCTTATACTTCGCCAAAGTTAGTGTATTTCATGTTAGTATTTGTCTATGAAAATTAGTACTAGCATTCCTCGCTAACATTCACGAGGGTATACGATGGTGAATTGTATTTCCGTCGGCGGCACATATAAATCCATTTGCTAACGAAGTTGCATTTCTAGGTTCGCTTATCCAGCTGATGTTAAAACATATTAGAAATAAGACATCGTTATTATCATTGTTACATTAAAATAAGGAGCGTTTTTATAATAGTTATTTTTGTACATGTAATATTAAACACATGTATTGGACTTGGCTGATAGCTATAATTTTGTTTTATCATAACAATATTGAATTTCATAAATTATTTAAACCTGTAGAAATAGTCCAGAGAGTAAGTTTTACATAATTTGTAATAATCAATTCAGCATTTTTATATGTATTTTAAATTGGGAAACGATATAAATTTTAATAGAAATTAAAATTGAATATGGATACAAAATTAAATTACACTTCTGAATTTTACATGACGATTATTAAATAATTAAATAATAAAATAATAAAATACTGTTTAGTAACATACGTTGACAATTTTAATTAAAACAGAATAAAATGCATGACGTATTATTACTTCTTACGCAATACATTTGCAACAAAAAATTTTTTTTTGTTTTAATAAATATATTTTACTTATTTAGAATTTTTCTACATTTTACATATATTTTAATAAACTTATGCATATTTTAATTGTTGTTAGATTAAAATCCATTTGTTAGCTAAAATATGTTAAAATATGTAAATATATGTTTTTAAAAATATATAAAATGTAGAAAAAATTTAAAAACATATATTTACATATTTTAACAATGAATTAATTGTGATTGTGTGCTGATTAATTATTTTATACTTTGGATAAATCGATTGTTTCTTATGCACGCACATTTGCTTCCCCTGTGTTCTCATATATGTTTCCACACCTTTAGAGTATGGAAGTAGAAGTGTATCTGAATAGGTAAAGCTGCAAAAATCCTCCTACTTGCAGAGGTACATTAATCTTGCCGCTTTTATAGCGAGTTTTACCTTTCAGTGCTCAGCTCAAGTTGTTTAAACGATGGGGTTTGGGAAGATTTTTAAGCGTAAATTAATATGTGAAATTTGTCAGAATTATAAAATAATTAATATCATACACATATGTTATTACATTTTACAGAAAACTAAAATTATATTATAGTCTCATGTATAAATAAACGCGCGCGCGCGCGCGCGCGCGCGTGTGTGTGTGTGTATGTATGTATTATATGTTACGTGGAAAAAGAATGTTTGGTGATAAAAAATTTAGATCGACAGTTAATTTTTTTGTAATAAAATTATTAAATGGTTTCCTGTGTTTAATTTAAATACTATGATGGTAATACCGGCTTAAAATGTTAAGCTGGTCATTATCCACTCAACGTTACCTAGAAATACGTTCGCATTGATAATTTACCAGATCGCTCATTTATTTACACAGTTATTCACAGAACAGCAGAAATGGCGGACACGATTATTTTGTTAATAGGATACGGTCACGTCGGAAGCTGCCAGTTTACCGTCGCACAGGATTTAAATGCATACGCGGAATGTAACCGCGATAGTGCAGTTGCGCTCGGTATATACTATCTCTTCGCGGCATGCTATTTATTTCGGATTTAACATGAAAGGAACGTCGATAACCGATACGGTGCAGCAACGTTTCGGAAAGTACCGCAGCCACGAGACGAGAGCGCGTTGATATTTACGAACGAGTAGATGTTACGTGAAAGGAATAGAATAAGCAGGCTTACCAGGAACTTTCATAATTTCTACGGCAAAGTTCTTTTTTTCTTTTTCTTTCTCTTCTTTTTTTTCCTTTATTTTGAACCTATTTTTATTGCCTGATAACATTGTACGTTTTAACCGAGACGCAGTGCATCCAGATAATAAAAAGATTGCAAGAGACTAAACAATACTCAAGATACAGTTTATATATCGCCATATATCACGTTTCCTTCTCACCGACAATTGTCGAAGATATACTGCTAAAAACTACTGTGACTGTATAGTATGACAAAATTTTGAAAAATTGTCACGACTTATCGATGTCGCCTTCTTTCATTTTTGCACGTTTTCGATTATTCCAGAGATCTGGACTTTTCTATAAACTTTTAATTTTCTTTGCCGTCGTAGAAAAAGAAAAACTTTATAATACCGCGTAAGAGAATATGTTGCATGAATTATTTACAACACAATTAGAAGCTGTCTTTGTGTAAACTTATATAAATTTTTGTGCACATGAAAAGGTGCGCATCGTTATGCTTCCCATTCCGATAATGTAACTGTTTTTAAAACCCGATGTTATGAGCTTAACATATCGGATTTATATGTTAAATATAATACCGTTTGTAAAACACTCTGCGAATAACAGATTAAAAAGAAAATTTAATAATTTTCTCGGAAGGATATTTTGTGATTTTATTAATACTCTTAATTATATTATTTTACGTAATAAATATTTTACGTAATACGTTTAATGCCATTTAATAATATAATATTAATGAAAATGCTTTTGTAATTTATTACATCTGTTCATCAAAATGTTACGGTAGCTATGTACTTTGTACTTGAATTAATGTTGTTTACGTATTATTGTATAAGCAGATAGCTGTGAAAGAGATATCAGTCTTTTTGAAAATAATTTCCCAATATGGCAAGCATTATTAATTATACATTTCTATCATTTATCGGAAAGGAGGATGTTTTTTCATGATGTCCATTAGTTTTGCCCGAGGAGGTAATCACTTAATGTAATCATGAGACACAGTCCTCGAAATAATTATAAAATTCATATAAAATCTCTATATATAATCCGATAATTACATATGCAACCACGAGAAGTCATAATATTGTGTATAATATTAAATAAAATAATTATATAATATTAAATAAAAGAATTTAATTTTTTTCTTAATAAAGAAAATAATCACATCAACGTTAGGAAAGATACATCTACATTGGCACGATTTAGTACCTATAACAGTTTTTTATAGATTTTTTATGAAAGCAATATGGACAATATGGTGGAAAATCAATGTTTTATTCCGTTTTAGTTTAACTAAGCCAAGTAATCTTTATTTACTTTTAACAGAATAAAGAATAGTATTGAATCGCTTTTCCTCCCTGCATTATCAAAACGCAATTTCTGCTTTTCCTCAACAATCACTTCATTGTAACAGTTCAAGGACTTTCTTGTTTAAAGATTTAAAAGTCTCGTATCCTGTAATATTCCAATTTACGAATTTCAAATAAATCTCTGCAAATATAAAGAGAGATCTCTCTTTGTCCATTTTTAATTTATGCATAACGTTTGGATTTTTTATTCGCTGATATTCCGAAAAATTTAAGGATTTCTCGGCTAATAAGAAAATATTCAGGTACGAAGCTTTAAGCTCAGCTTAATCTGTCATTGTCGCATCTAATAGGGAAGTCCTGTGCCGGTAGCACTCGGGTAATAAAACTTAGTGCTATACGCTGGATCTAAGTCATGGGCAGCACGTACACGCGAGTTTACGTACGTGTCTCTCGTATGACACGGTCGTGCATTTGGGATGGTCGCCGTGCATGGAAAGCGCGACCATAGTGGCTAAAGGAGGAGAAAGCCCCGAGGTGAGGCTTTCGGGACGTAGCTATTTGCTAAATACGTTGTTCAATTATTCATGTGTCAACGTTGCTTTCCTTCCATTGCCTTCTGCATATATGTTTGCGGTTTATCACTGGACGACTACGAATCTCTGAGAGTCAATGAAGAGCAATTCTCGATCGTCAAGATGGTAGCAATTTTTTACTGTTTCCTTTCATCTCGGAGAATTGTAACTTTCCATGTTGTAATAAAAGATGTGTGGCGATTTTGAACTTTAACACGTGTATTTTAATACTTTCGCCAAACTATAATTCTTTCAATTTGTAAATTATAAGAAAGAGACTTGTTTTATTCGTGTAAATATTGTGCAAATATGACGTTTATTTCTGCATCTTTAGATTTTTATGAATTATGAATTTTTGTCATTTGCGAGCAAAAAGATTATTATTGAATTTTAAAAGCTTAAAGAGATCATAAAAGCAAAATGGAGTATAAGTAGCTTTAATAGTTCCTTAAGCACTGAATATATGTAGCACTGAATATAAGTAGAGTTTAAATTACTTTAGAGCGTTAAGTCACGTTTAGTCAATCAATCTGACAGGAAAAAAAGATATTTGATGAAGCTCTTAAAAAAAGCATTTTATTAAGAAGTCAATATACCCTGTAATTCGTTTTTTAACATTAATTAGAAATCTGTAAGATAAAATTTAATAAGAGGTAATAAAATTAATTAATAATTAATAAATTAAATATTTCTTTAAACTTTAAACAAATTAACAAATTTTAATTAATTATTAATAGATTAAATTATAATTCTTAAAATTATACAATTACAGAATTTCATTATAAAATTGTATTATTATTTTATATTCCTTTTTTACTTTTGCTATAATTCAGTGACTCGCAGTTAGTAAAAATAGCTGTGGAATTAAAAGATTTAATTCATCGTTCTCTATTTTTGAAAGGATTAGAAATATTTCTCTTGCGTAAAACAACACTACCTTTAAAGCTTGCAATGCATGTTTTCGTTTAATTATTCTAACCATGCAATACATTCATATAATTCTTGACTTAATATAAAAATTTTGAGAAAAATATTTCTTTTTCTTCGATAAGCAAATTTGGCTATTATCAATTATATTAATATATATAATTTTGATTAAAAAGAAGACTCGAGTAAATATTTATTTACACATTTCGGATTGAAATCAAATAAAAATATGAAATCAAATATCAAAATAACGCGGAAATATTCGAAATTTCCGTATTTATCTTCAAAAATATCAAAATATAAAGATTATGCAACTATATGCATAGCACTTCATGATTGATTATTTTGCTCTGTTTTGTTTGCGGATTATTAACGTTAAAAATTGCGTTCAAAATTTTTTTAGTAACCTTGACACTGTTTGATATTTAAATATTATATCTTTAATATATCTTTAATTTTTTGTATAAATTAAAGGTATTAACTATAGCTAACTATAGCTAAGTTGGAGAAACTATTTTAGTCATTAAGTGAAGCATAACACAAAAGTCCATTATTTTTCAAGAAACAGGTTTTATGTATCTGCAGTAAAATTTTCAATTATTTTATTACATGTTTTCTCTCTCTCTTTTCTAAAGAAAAGAATGTAAGATATTTCTCTGAAATAATTGCATATGAAAACTTGCGTCACTAGCATTAGTTGTTTGCCTAACGGCTCGCTTGAAAATTCACAGAACGTACGTACGGCATTAATATAGTTGTAGAGTGATAAACCATCGTCCCATGGTTCCTCTTTCTCACAGGACAGATTTGCTGGTCTTAAATCGTGACTACGGTCCAGAGCTGCCAAACCGTGCGCGAAAACCTGCACGCTATCGTACACCAAAGCTGGTTCTGCCTGAAACATACGTTTCCTTTTGACGAGAGTTTGTGTTTTGTGAATTGTACGAAAAAGTAGTTTTAACTTTCAAATTGTTACATGGACAAAACTTTTGCCAGCACCTATTGATGCAAATATAGATCGGGCTAAATTGTGATTAAATTTTAATTAGACTCGTTTTTAATTCTGTAGCTTAACGATTATTATTCATACTTGTTAGAAATCAAAAATTCTGTTTCATTTTATAGTCAAAGTTTGTTTTTGTAAAATAGAGTATTAAATGTATTCGATATGAAACACTGATCTTATTTAAAATAAATTACATAAAAATTTGCTTCTTGTAATTTAAAATTATAAGTCGATATATCTTCAATTTAATAATTGTTGAATTTAAAATCTGATAAGATTTTGAGATAGCTTTAGTGAGAAAGAAACTTACGAAGGAATAAATTTAAATATATCGATTTTCTCATATTAATATGTTAAGGAGGGAACTCTGGGGAATAAATTCTGGGAGGTAAACTTAGCAATTTCAGCAGATGGGCTGGCCATGGACTTCTTGGAAGTCCTTGAGAGAAAACCATGCTTAGTGCACTCAATTGATCCGAATTAATGACATTGCGGCGCTGGCCGCGGGCGAAACTCACTTAATTACTGAAGGGCTGACAAAGCTCGAACTGGACAGAGCTCTGCTGACCAATTCGGTCTATTCGACTTTTCAATTCCCTTTGCTTTTAGTCTATATTTGTTCGAAGCTAGCTTGTACCATATAAATTCATCTACCATTTTGTACTCACGCAATTAATTGTTATTGTAACTCTTGAAAATATTATGCTCTTAAACAATATTCTGCAGCACTCATTGAATCTTAAATTTATTTTAAATAATGTATATTTTATGTCAGATTGGAGAGAATGAAGATTTTGTTTATAATTTTACGAGTTTATTTTCAAAATTTTATAAAAATCTCTGTAACGCGTTGTATTATATTATAATATTATAACAATAAGTTAGTGAAGAAAGAATTAATTCTGTGTTGCATTGAAATTTCCACCAACCTGAATGACTCCCGTTTTGTTCAGAATGGCATGTCCAATCGCTGGTTGGAAACGTTCCATTTGCTTGAGTATTTCTGCAACTTTAGATTCTTCGAGATCTACTAAACGAAAGGCCGTCATGTTCACGCTATTATATTTGAAATCTTCTAGATCAAACGTTTCTATATCCTGTAAAAACAAATGTAGAAAAAAAGATTTGTTTATTTTACTCAATTAAATTCAGTGTGTATTCGTAAAGTTAACTTGAATATATTTTATATCTTTATATTTTAATGCTAACTGAATTTTCGACAATAAGTTGCGTTAATGTATAAAATTTAATAAATATACAGTTATGTTAAATATTAAAATTAGTGATACATTATTTTTAACATCAATAATTTCTATTAATTAGTAGATCTTTAATAAGTAATAGATATTTTAACAATTAAATTTTAATCTCAAGTATATATTGAACACACTGTGTCAATTATTAGTAATATTTTGTAAAAATTGTAAAAAAGGAATTTCCTATTTTATATCTAGGTCGATTTAGTTTCTGCAAATACATAAAGCTATCAATTTATTCACCATCTTCAAATGAAAAGGAATTCGACCGGACACGAGGTATTTAAGAAAATGTAACTGGGGAAAATTTTTTCCCGCTCGCGGCATAGTTATGGGGTAAGTCGACTAAATTGAAGAAAAATGAGGCAGTTCCAGCGATTTCCGTCATCGTCGTAATTGCAATCGTTATAGCGTAACCAATCTCAACCAGTCTTGTCTAGGAAGCCTCGAGAGGGTATGATTTATAATTATACGGTGTTGCAGCGTTCACGTAGATCGTTAAAATAAATAACGCGACTCTCCATAGGGTCATTCACCGACAACTACGTAGCTGCATAACATAGTCGATCGTGGCAGATAAAGCTTCGTTTCTTAAGCAATTTCTTTTTTGTCCCTTTCATTTTATTGTCTATTCTTTTTTTTAATCCCATCACTTTGCTGTGTGTCCGACAAGGATTGAAAAATTAATTTTTACAAATAACTAATTACCGTTACTCGTTATCGAGTAAAAAATCAGTTAACATTAGTGTTATTTAAAAAGTAACGATTTGTTACTCTTACTGTTTTAATTGAAAAACGAGATCAGTCTAAAAAAAATTTGGCAATATTTTTTGTTTAGTAAAAGCAGTAAAAGTTAAAAGCAGTAAACAACAATGACATTAGATTGATATATGAAAATACAATTAAAAAAATTAATGCTTTTTTAGTCCGAGCTAAAACTTCATGAATAATAATATTTCAGAGTGAATTTATATACATATCTAGTTTCACCGATTAAATTTAGATTTTGAAACGCAATCCGGTTGAGGTGACATTTTTCACAACAAATTTTTTAGTACGTGATATCACTTTGGTCAAACTTAAAAATTGGTATTCATGAAATTTGTTATTCTCATGCTATTCTGTGATTTATGGCATTCTAAGATGTCAAATAAATCAATCATAGAATCGTATTAACATCTTAAATTACTTAAAATGATCTTGATGTAAGAATAAATTATGAATTGAAGATTGAAGATTGAATATACAAAAATTATGCATATAAATATTGGAAATATAAAAAAATAATGATAAAAGTAATTGTAAAATTCATTACCGTTACCAAAAAAAATGTAACTACCGTTACAGTTACTGAAAAAAAGAAGGTAACATTGCTATTAGTTTACCAAGAAAGTAACGGTAATGATACAATTACAAGTACTGAGTTACTTTCAATCCCAAGTATCCTACCCTCTTGAATCACGGTATCACCATTTACTGTTGGGAGAAAGTTACGTAACATCCTCTGAAAATGATTTATTTAGAAACGCGCGGATGTACTCACTCCTTGTACGAGTCTAATGGGAGATTCGCATCTCAGGAGTGCATTAAACCTTTTTGCGAGATTGCACGTAGCAGTGGATATTTACTGAATCATTTGATCATAACGGATCGTATTTTTTATTCCATTAAATTAATTGATTGTTTACTAGAATATATTTCAAAGTATTTTGAGTTTAACTATTATGTTTTATCATTGTTTTATAATTGTTATAGAATATATTTGTATAGAATTGTTTTGTGTAGCTTCATTTAATTTAAACTGTTTGCAATGTTAATGAATTTGATCAACTCACGTTCATGAATTGCTATCGTATATAGATTATTATTTGTTTCAAGATTCAAGAGAGTACAAAATTATAACGTATTTTTATTACAATGTATGTACAAAATTGTTTATTATTTTAAACACGATTGAGTTTCCGACTTTGGTTTACGACTTTAAGACTTTTTTACTCTTGTCAATATGGTGTATATTATGGTGTATATTATTAATGGTGTATATTATTTACAATATAAATGGTTTCTTTAACATCCTATATATTTATTCTATTTTAATTGTATAATATAAATATTATATTATAGAATAATATAAATTGTATACTATATATATTATATATACTATATATAAATATACTATATATAAATATATATACTATAAATATTATATTATTAAATATTTCTACAATATAAATTGAAAAGTTAATTTTTACAAATAACTAATTACTGTTACTCATTACCAAGTAAAAAATCAGTTAATACTAGTGTTATTTAAAAAGTAACGATTTGTTACTGTTTTAATATTGAAAAACGAGATCAGTCTAAAAAATTTGGCAATATTTTTTGTTTCTACAATATAAATATTATTATTATTTCTACAATATAAATATTATATAAAAAGATATCATTAGATTAGGATTCCTACTATAACGCAACTGTTAACCAATAATTGCTCGCAAGAAATGAAATCTACAAATAACTCTACTGCTACTGTATGCAATATTGTTTCACAATTAGATACATACATATGTACATACATATCTTTCAACAAACACATACATATATGATCCCATGCTATTACCTACTAATGGAATATAGGACAATCGATATTTGATCAACGATAAACGCGTTCGTGATATGAGTTTCCGTACTATAATTATCTTGTTGCTAATATACATCGATCTCTGACTAATAAACTAACTAAATGCCGGAATGTAACAGTTGTCAACGGCAATATTTTGTTGTTCATTCCTCCCCTTCTCCCGTGTTTGTTTTTATTAATAGTATGAATTAGCTTCCCGTTTCCTGCAATTAAGAATTGATTAATGGAAGCCAGTTAAATCAAATATATTGCTGAAATCATTTTATGATGTAAACGTCACAATCGGATGCATTATTATCATTAATTAATCTCGACATATTTGTAGAAAAAATTGCAATATCTAACAGCAATTCGGTGTACTGTCGTTACGAACCGCAAAATTCGAAGGGGACATTTGCGGAACATGTATCACACGTGTATGCATGTACGGAATGCATGTGTATACATATACGAGTGCAAATGCATCGAGCAAGAATGTACAGTTCCCTGTCCTTCAGTGAATGTACACAGTACTGCACAGTCTGCAGCTTGTGTTTGTACATTATAACTTGGGCTAGCCGCGGGGTTTGTATGCGCTGTTAGCTCCATTTAAGATAAAAATTTACGCTAAATGAGACGACGGATTGGAATTTTGCTTGTGCGACTCAAAAGGCTGGGAGAGTGATATGTCAAAGAAGAGCGTACTGGCTAAGAGAGAAATGCACGGCGACACGAGCTTTCTGTGATCATGTCAGGGGAATATCTGATATATGCGCCGCCTTGCTCATCCGTGGAAGGTCTAATTCCTACCACCATCTATGTTCTAGGACGAATACGAGATAATACACATAATAAGCTGCATGGAATGTACAAAGAGAAGTGGGATCGACAGAAGCGCGAAATATTACCGGTTATGAAGATGATGAATGGTACACAGAGTCTCGTCTACAAGTATTCTCATATGCGTCTAAAAGAGGTACTTATTTTTTACATATTATGCTATATTGCATGCTCAATAAATGTTGAGTGAAATAAATTTTCAAAATATACAAGTGCCATTATGATCATTTAGTTCATAATCAATAAGCTATTCAATGATTCTATAGTAATACATTTAATTAAACTTGATGCTTCATTATAATTGACAGATTTGCAAGATTTATTAATTACCTATTAAAATACATTAATTCAATATTTAAATGCAGATTGAATCGAGTTTTGAACCTAAATGTAATTCTCATTATATTAATAGAGAATTGAATTGATAATGAAATTATATAAAGAAAGCATAGTAGTTCAGTTTGTATTTTTATATTAGAATATGAGAGGATTTATTTTATTGAGAGAATATTAACAATTAAAATTAAAATTTTTATTAAATCGATATTAACAATATTGCCGAGCAAAAATAGAATAATCTTATAAATGAAAATTAGATCGAGAAGAATAGATCAAGTAAAAAAAAGAATCTTATTTTCGATTGAAGCGGATATGTTTAATAATATTCATATGCAAATTTATGAATATACATCTTTCAGTTCTGTAAATTACTCTTCGATTCGGTTTATCGGCCGCAATCATAAACTGAAGCTGGAAATAACTTCATTGATCGTCAATTTTAATAATGGTATTAATAAGCATTTTTTAGACATTTCAAAGAACTTATTATTGCGAAAAATATCGCCTCAGCAAGGATTTAAATCTGAAACTTCTTACTTTCCGAAGCGAAAATAAGATTTTTTTTTATTACAAAAATAATCTTGATGTTATTATAAGAAAATTTGATTTAGCCAAGAATTTTATGCACAGCTTAATCTGAATAGTTTTAATATGCACTTAAATGTTTCCTCCTTCTGTCTTTGACGAAACTAAATATGAAGATGTACTTACAAAGGTTGTGAACATGTAATGGTATCTGTAGTCATTCATTTGCAGTTGCAATATCTGTAAGAAATTAAAAAGAAAATTATATTTGAGAGATCTTCCAATTAATATAAATTATATATTTATATTATCGTGCCATATATAAATATATATTGTATTACGATGCCATTAAAAGTAAATTTATCTTGCCATATTTTACTCCTATAATACTGTTTCGTAGTTATCAATATTTTGACAATGTGGTTTTATGATGGCATTTTAGATATAGATCTGCACACATACTTTATGCATACATTCCGCGCTATCCTATCTGTATATATTGCAGTATGAACATTTGCACAACAAATATTATATTGCATATTGTCATTTCACTACACACGTATATTGATATTGCATCTTTTGTAGTTCGATATAATTCATCGTTTTTCATTTTCCGCGGTAAGGCCATATATATAAATCGATCGAGCTGAGATGGAAGCGAGTCAGATAAAAGAGGTCTTGCGCGGATCTTTCCGTAGAAAAACCTCTTCGTGGAAAGGAAAAGCGGATGGAACGAAGCGGACGTGCGAGGTTAAAAGGATATATACGAGACCAGTTGCATGAAAGCATGGACGTTTTTTGATTACTCGACCGGTTGAGGGTTATCCTTAGAAATTCCCGAAGGACGTAACATGCAAATAACGGGTTTGCTTCGACCGCATCTGAAGCAAGATTGCTTTCCGGAGTGCCGCTGACAAGGTTGTAGAAAGGAACAAAATCTAATCCCTCTTGCTTCCAATGTATTTACAGTCTTAATCTTTAGATTGTGAACAAGTTTTTCCACATTTCCTGGATTTGAATACTTTTCTATAATGCACAATTGTTTTATTTTTATTTTATATTTGATTGTAATTGTCTGATAATCTCATAATTGCTTCTTCGTTCATAACAATTTTCTATCATACATGCGTATAAAATTATTCTTGTTTGTTTTATACACTTTGTTAATTAATTATATGCTATTTAATTTATTACAGTAAATTCTAACATTCTGTCCTTTTTATATCAACATTATTTATATGGAGGTTAGCATATAATTGCATACATTATGCAGGCTTAATCGAATGTAATTTTATTTTGTATTTATGTTACACAATTCATTATAAATTAAACACTGAATAATTTATGCGCTGTTGTCTCATGTTTGTTATGTACATAAATTACGGCAAGTCGCGTCTTTTCTCGTGTCTGTAAAATTAGCACGATATTTTATTAATTTTCAAAAAATAATGATTGTTCCGGTAGCACTTTCCATTGTTCTACTGTTCGTTCAAAAATAACAAAATATTCCGCATTTTTTTAATATCAAAAATAAAAAATACAGAAATGTCGATAATTTTACGTTCTAGCATGGCATAACTTCTTCTAAAGTACAATAGATACCATCGGATATTTTATTCTTCTATCTAATTTTGAAAGAACAATAGAAAGTGCTACTGGAACAATCATTATTTTTTGAAAATTAATAAAATGCCGTGCTGACTTCACAGACATTTTTTTCATGGTATTGATTGTCCTGAGTTATAATGAACAAATTTTATCGTTTTTTGCAATATTATCTTCACAACTGAGAAATGAGTCGATAACGTGTGTTTCAATAGTGAACAATCGAGGCGTGTATTTCCGGCACGTTGATCACTCGCCCGATTATGCAAATTTTTCTATTTGTCGACCGTGCACGCAACAGCATTTCTAAAAGTATCGGGAAAAACATCGAGTGCTTTTATCACTTCAAGCGAGCGTGAAAATGGCATACGATTTTCATGAATTATTTTCACCTTGTTTTGTTACCACTAATTCGTGCGATTTAATTTCGCGATTTGCTGATTTGCATCATATGTTTAATAGGTAGTTAAATATTACGAAGCCGTTGTATCCATCGTGAGTATCCACGAATATATAGTGATCTATATAACTCAAAAAATTATTATATTGTTGAACACAAATAATAAATAAATGCAATATAAAATATAAAGAGACATTATGTTAAAAGCTTCTACATCTTACAAACATGAATTGATACTCGTTATTTATTTATTATTTTCAAAGCATTTAAAAAGAATTTATTAAATATTTCAATAATCTATTAGATATTTTTATACTGCCATTAATTTTTATTATCGTCACTGTTATGAATATTATATGTCTTACATAATACAAATATTGCTCAAAATTTCTAAAAATCGCTTTATCTGTTATTATATAATTCAACGTATATAATAATTTAAATATGAGAGACCTTTAAAATGTAAATTTTATTCTATTTTTCGATCTACTTATATTGTATATCGCTTTAGGATAGAATTTAAGAACATTTTTTGGACACTGCATTTTCATTTTGAATCTAGAAGGCAACAAGAAGCGTTGTTTTAGAAAAAAAAAACTGTAACGTACAGTCACCATTAATCCCTATTGCAAAAGTCCTTTTAATCTCCGAGCAACCGTGTCCCTTTGCATGATTCTGGAAAGTTATTTATGAGCTGCGATGCGCCCCATGTACAGATTTCTGCTTGTTTTCTCTTTTTCTTTCATTTTACATCCAGTAAACAACATGTTTTCCGTCTATACGCTATAAGCTGTATTTTTTACTTATTTTCAATACGATTCTAACGATTTCATCGATATCTAAAGGAGATTTGGACAGGTATTAAACTAAAGTTGGACAGGTATTAAATTTTCTCCCAGAGAAAGAACATTTATTCACAATCACGTCACTAATATCAGATGCATCGATGACAGAGTTTTCTGCGCGAATTTCTTCTCTGATTCTTTTTTTTTCAAATAAGTAACAGTTCGGAAAAGAACAAAATATTTCGTCGATGAAATTTTAATATTCTTCTTTCGTGAAACGAGTCTGAAGGGGAAATTTTGTTAGCATGCATTATTTTGTTTATTTCAGATACATTTTCGTATTTATAATGAGATACGTGTTCAAGTTTTACAAGGAAAAGGGGAAAGTAATAAAATATAGAAAGACATATAAAATAAATATATTTATAAAATAAGTTGTGACTATAATAACATAAATCTGTCAGAGATTTTATATTTGAATGATTTAGGTTTGCACGATCTGCAACTCTTTTATAATATTTCGTATTTTATTGCAAAAATATAGTATCTATCTGAATAAAGCAACTTGTCAGATTTATCATGCAAGAGATTAACGGTGTGAAAAAATATAGCAGGAGGGACATACGTGCGGAGGGGGGAGATACGTTCGTATTCTGGTTTTCGAAATGTAATTTTAACACGATGAAAAAAAGCAATGAATGTACAATATAAATGGAAATTGTTGGAATCTTTGAAGGTACGATATTAATATTTAAACATTCAGACTTTGCCAAATATCGAAACGTTTAAGACTACGTTTAAGACTCACCGCTCGAAAGAATTGCTGCATGTGCGCCGGATCTGTGTCAACAATCAACTTGAAGATCTCTTTGTGTCTGACTTCCCGCAGGACCTGCCTGTAGGATGCAGGGCCCGCCTGACGAATGTACATTTCAGTTCTCACGGATGGCGGGGATTTTACGAGATCCTGCAGTTTGAACAGCCCTGCAAAAACAGAAGAGAGGTATTTTTTCGAAGCAAATTGGTCCTCGGCGTAATGCCAAGGTCTATCATTGCGCGTGCTTGTTATTTCTTTTAATCCTTTCCTTTACATGAAACATTTAAAGTTACGTCACAACAAATATTTTAAATTGATTGATGTTGTTTGTTGCAATTATCCCAAATATCTACATGAATTCACGATTTATCTTGTCAGTTTTATATCGTGTATTAAACAGTATGAAAGTACTTTCTCATGAGTTTAGAACAAAATTTTTCAACTGGTGTGCCGATTATACTGATTAACTGCAAATAGTTTCCAAATATGCCGTGAAAATTTTAGCGAAGATAAAAAGAAAAATTTAAAAAATTAGAAATAAGTAAAAAAGTAAGACGCAAAGTAAAATATTTAAAAAATTGAGATAATAATCTAAATTATATTTTGTTTACTCTTATTTTAATCACAATAATGTCGCAATAAAATTACACAAAATTTGAAACAATCAAATAAAAAAATAATAATATTAGAATTTCACTATTTATCACTGAATATCGTATTGGTGATATCTGATAAAAGACATATGATATACTAAAGATTGTATATCTAATGATGTACCTCGCCAAAATTATTTAATATGTCCCGAATGAAAAACGCTGAATTACTGCAGTAATGAAACATTTTAATTATTTCTGAAATCGACATTTTTTATTTGTCCTTTTTATTTGTCATTTGTGTGTTAACAGAGATGGAAATAGCAGGTTTATTCTCAAATTATATTGTTAGCGAGAAATGAATAAAGTAATACGAAACAATAGTATAAAAATTTGAGAACATTTTCTTCGCAAAGCGTAATAAATGAAACAACCAATTTTCTGAAATGATAATAGAAGTCTTCCACTCGTATATTGTATATGTAATCTAACCAATATCTAGATTCTTATGGAAATGTTACGTGTTATTTTTATGTATATAGGTATGGGTTCAGACATAATGTAAGAATAATAGGTTTTTAACAGAAATGGATGAGTTGATAAAATACTTATCATTTGCGATCTGTGGCAAAAGAACGATGTGGGAACATAAACTTGTTAATTTGATTTACAGAGAGAGATTTGCGATTAAACTATCAAGACCGTGACTTTGATAGCAAACTTTTCATAACTACTTTTACAGCGTTAAGAGGACTTGCGAAGATGTAGCTAAAAAGGTATCACGACTTTCACAATTTACTTCCATCCGATTGTTCTTCGACTACTTCTTAAGTTGCACTGTTGACTCGAGATTTCCGTCGCGTGCACGGAATTCAATACATACGTATGCGGTTACGTTCCCCCGCGGTTCGTTTTCCGCATCAATTCGATCGACATTAATCGCAGTTCTTATCCATTTTTTTGTTTTGATTAAGAAGAAAGAGAACATTAATAATTTACAATAATAATTTATTGTCAATAAGAAAAATTAATTAATTATATAATATTTGAATAATTTAATTGATAAATTAATTTATAGCTTTATAAGAAAAAAATTGCTGTAGAACGAATGAGAAAAATATTATCATTGATTTATTGTTAATATATTCAGTACATTAGACGCTTTCAATTTCCAAGCGGCAAGTTTTCTCTGAACTTTACTCAAAGATACAAATCTGATAAAGTCGCAAGATCTTCGGTGCAATCCTACTTTTCCGTATTTCTGAAAGAGACTTCTTGGACATCCAGATAGGTGCCTCTAACTTTGAGCTTGCTAATTACTTCTTCGTAATGATCGCAACGAATAGAGCGACGGCAGGAAGAGGATCAATAAACAGCTAAAGGATGGCGAAAGAGAAGCAGAAGAAGATAAATTTTCTGGCGCGTTAACGAGCGCAGCTCGCAGGAGAGCTGGCACTTTCCGTAAAATGTAAAAATGAAAAATGGTAAACTTCACTTTCGGAACAAATCGAGCAATTACGGCCGCTTGCATACTTCTCCGCTTGTACACAAGATGCTTTTAGACTCAAGAACTTAATTTCACTGACAGTTCTTTTTTTATTTATTAAGGCGTTGAGTTTTCCCATGTTGAATCAGATTCTCTGACAATTTCCTGACACTAATAACTTGCTTATTAGTAAGCGATTGAAAGTAAATTTTAGAGACTCTTGAAATATAATAAATAACTTTGTAACAAGTTTATTAAATAACAGGATTATGCTTATATGTATTTAAATAAAATTTATTGAGTTAAATTTATGTAAACTTGGAGTGAAGGAATGGAAATATCTCAGATAATAAAGGGTTATAATGAAGATCGAGGTTTTCCTAAAGTATTTTATATACATAGAACTATCACGAGTATCCTTGACTAAAGAAAGTGTGAAAGGGAAAGTAGGAAAATTGCACAGAGTAGTCTGGTTTACAAAATTAACTCAGTAGATAGCAGTAACTATATACAGTGTTATATCTGGAAATTTATGATGGCATTGTACGATACAGAGGGAAACAGTTCAGGAAAAATGTACACTAGTTTTGCGTTCTCTCATCTTATCATTTTGACGATAACGTTTATGTGCGAGATTTCTTGATCTCGTTGAAATCATAGATACACCAATGCAGATACCAAATACTCATTTCTGTAAATTCTTAAATGATACCATGAAACGATATAGTTTTATTATATAATTTTATTATATGTAATCTCTTTATTATTGAAAAACTGAAATCTATAAATTATTTCAAAATGCTCAGAAAATAAATAGAGACTTTTAATAAACAATTTGATAAATCCGTTTAAAAACATTTAATCTCTTTGAGAATTTTTGAAAATTTTTAAAAAATTGCGTTAAACATTTAAGCATTTTTTTATAATGAGTAGTATTATTAAATTTAATAATTTAATTTATCAGACGTTATTTTTTAGGAAACAAAGAAGCAAGTCTAAATGAATACTCAGCTATGTGCGTTGCTTATTCGATTAAAGTGATAATTAATTATTCAAAAATAAAAATAATTAATAGTTTCACACATCGCGCTATTGCATATTTCAGTCTCGAAATCACGTTTCGCTCGTTGGCTTAAGTGTCTCGTCGTCACGTTAAACCATTATTTTATGCCGAAAAACGAAACTTTTCATACTCGATAAAGTTTTAACGAACTGCGAAACTAGGCATTTCTCCTATGGCTATGAATAATTAAATGACAACGAGTGACGCAGGAGGCTTGCCAAATTTGTAAAGTGCTCGAGGTTTATTCAAAATCTCGTAGCGATTCTCATTATACTTGAAGCTCGCTAATTAAACTTATTAAACTATAATTATCATTTGAAAATTTACAAATCACTACGTTCACTGAAATTGCAAGTCGTATCATTCCCAATTTTGAACATTGATTGCTTAATATTTAATGGCGTTTAAGTGAGCGACTGTCTTTGCATGTTGAAGTTTCAACGAACTCGTGAGACGCGAATTTTCTCGACTAATGAATATTTAGGTGATACCGGGTTGAGGATGTTACATTTCTCCTAGCGAGTCATAGTTGAGACGTTTTCGACACATCGCTTTTACGACGGGGAATTTTGAAACTTCTTGTCTTATCCCCTTGTCATGGATTTATGGTAGGCCATAGACATCAAGGAGCTTATGCAAAAAGCGCGTTCTTTTCGTTTCCTCTCGTTTTATCGCTAACGGCAGCGTCCTACTTTGTGCTCCTGTTAGACGCCAAGTTACATCGTCCAATCAAGAGCGGCAATTTAGGGAAGATAAGGTCGGAGACCTCCCACTTTTTTCTTCGCAAGAACTATAAGCGGAAGGACTCGTTTCGTAAATGTATATGCAGTAAATTTGCGATATCTAGTGTTATAAATTTTAAAAATATTAAGAATAGGCAACAAAATTTTCTTAGTGCGTGTTTCCAACCGAACTCGCTATAAGATTCATGGTTTGAATAGCAATTACCAATGAAATAAACAGCGACTCTTTGGATACATCAAATCGATAAGTTGTATAAGTGGGATAAAATTCTCCTTTTCATTTCCAAATTCTGATAATAAATTGTGATGCTTTATAAATAATTACTTGATCATGACAATTGCGGTTTCTTCATTGAGGCAAATAAATGTAAAGGCTTTTCTATAGACGGATATGGATGGAAGAAATACGGGTGAATTCATACATTTTTCCTGTATGGACGGCGATAGTTAAAATATATTAATGCGATTCGGAAAGAATGGAGATGACAGGTGACTTTAGCGTAGACGCATATTATGCGTCAACGCCGCGTCGGAATTTCGATGAGTTGCCGCGAATGGTGCCAGCCCGTCGCGAAATGGAAATGGGCGCCAAGAGGAGCCGCGACCGGGGGGTTAAGTTGATGGCAAAAAGTGGCGAGGGAGTGACAGAGAGCAATCTCGTGAGCGGTCGTCGCGAGTTTACGTCGTCGTATGTAAACGCGTGCGTTACTTCTGCGTGCGAGTGACAAGCCGACATTTTGGACGGTAGCGGGATTCCACTTCCGGTGTCTGATTCCGACGTTCTATTTGCATAGAGACGCATCGTCGACATTGCGGAGAAACCAAAAATAAAATGAAATAAAATGAAATAAAATAAAATAAAATGCATCTGTATAATGAACGCGTCGACGGTGTTAACGAGATCGCCTTTTCCGTATATCCATAGAGTAGTTGTTGTTATATACATATATATATATATATATATATATATATATATATATATATATATAGTACGACG
>NW_012130068.1:4337742-4365994 GCF_000143395.1 Atta cephalotes | reverse complement strand
ATATATATATATATATATATATATATATATATATATATATATATATATATATAGTACTGTAAGATAAGCGAGGAAGATATCAATGGGGGCATGAGGGTGTGCTAAAACGGAGATTGCAGAACGGAGACTGGCTTTGACATATCAATTTCATATTTCTAGATGAAGCGTACTTAGAAGTTCTGTATCAGCGAAAGCTGCAGTAAATTGTCGACAAATTCTTTTGATTCTCATTTCTGTTCTTTCATAATCTTGTATAATAGATTATTATTACAAAACAGTTTTGGAATTTTGAAAGACTTTAACAGAATTTTGAAAGAGTCAATAATAAACTCTGAAATGTTCCCTTATCGAATTCAATAAAAGTCACAATGACATAAAAATTTTAATAATTTGCACAATTATATAAAAGATCGTAAATAATGTAGAGAATAATATAAAAAATATGACAAATTGAATTTTTACAAATTATAAAGAATTCTTTTTTAATATAGTTTTAATTTTCATGTAATTTTCAGTTGTAAAATATAATGTAACTGTGTAAATGAGAAATTCTATTTCTACCTCATTTGATGATTGTACATTTTATTAATTTTCTATCTTTATAAACTCGATTGTGAAATTTATTAATTTATAATTATAAGTAAACGGTAGTTTTAATTAAGATAATCAACAGAAACGGAACACACGCATGCACACACGCACGCACGCACGCACGCACGCATACAAACAAAAGATAGGTTGCCCTACGTAACAAATACTTAATAAATCGATAACTTGTTATATTACTTATGTTATGCGTTTATTTATTTAAAAAATTAACATATCAATATCTTAATGAAAATGGATTAATGAAGCCAGTTAAAAGCTGAATGCAGAAACAGAATCGAATAATATGGTTGAAATGTAATATATAATAATGGTCAATATAGGATATATTGGATGATTTTATCGGAAATAAACGTAATATATGTTCTGCAATTTTTCGATATATGCGTTTTCAAGTGAGCAGACAGGGAATTGATACATTCTTTTAAAAGCTCAGTTATCTATTATCCTTGAAGGAAAAGCCTCCGGACTACAGCTTTATTTTTCCTTACATCGCAAATTATTCATGGCATGCTTGTAAGAGAGAGTTACATTGAACGATAGATAAGTTTGATTTTGGTATTTCTAAGAATTCTCGCTGACTGAGTTTTATCTTGAATTATTTAGCGTTTTTTTATTTCCATTGTGGAAATTATGATTTGCGACTACATTGAATTTCACGTATGTTGCACCACGTAAGCAGCGTTTGTTTTCACGAAATTAACTTTTCCATTTGCGCATTTGTCTATTACCAATTTGTATATACCAAATTACTTATTATTCGATAATATTCTTGATAATTACAATATTTTATATTTTATCTATTGTGATTGTAATTTATTATTAAAAATATCTAGTTAACTTGGATAATAATTAATTAAAAAGAATGTATTTCAAGGAAATAATAACAGAATGAGAAATACTTTTTGTATAGCAACAGCGTTAGAAGGTTCAGATAAAATGGATTCGTGATTTCCTTTGGTGAAAGGAATCATGATTTCTTTTGTTGAAAGAATCCAATATAATTGTAATGAAATACTTTGGGAAAGAATACTAACGATTTTGATTAAATATTCTCAGTTGTTCTCTTACATAAAAAAAGGTTATCATAGCTGTTTAGAGATACGTTGATACAATAATTTTATATAATCTACTTTTGCTATCTATTTATTTTGAATTAATTTGCCTTTGATATAAAGCATTTGAGACAAGATTTATTCAGTAACAAAGAATATTATACTTGCCGTGTGCTCGCTTAGCTGAGATTTCCGCTAATTTGTTTCTTTATAATTCTTTACATTTTCGCCTAATTAAACTGTCTACGCAGTAAAAAAATATTTTCTACTATTTTAAAACTTGCCTTTATTAAAATTTTTGTGTTTTTAATGTTATTTGGATATTTTCTGTTAAATTAATATTTAACTGTTTTTAATATTAAAATAAGGTTATTTATGATTAAGTGAATAAATAATTATAAAAAAAGATAATTCAATTTTAAAACGTAAATTCAAAGAGAAATGAATACATGTTAATTTAACAAATAAATGTTAATTTTATTAAAGAAATATATTCTCACAGTTTGTTTTTAAATTGTATTAAAATGTTACATTTTTTATGTTAATTTTTACATAATATTATATTTGTATCATTTTTTAATATTATCTTAAATTAACATAAAAATGGTGGGACACGTATATTAAATTTAACATTTTCCAATTGTTCCAAGATTTGTAAAAAGGCGCAAATATATAACACATCATTTTTTTAGAATGCACATTTCATTGTTATGAAATTTCTTATCACGCTGTTTTATCGTTGATTAAGTTGAAGTAAATAAGAATCGTTACCTCCGATCCTCATTGCAGTTTTGTTTAACGAACCGATATTTATCCTTTTTACGTTAATGAGTGTGGCAGTTTCCACAAGCACAAAGAACTGCGTCGATGTTTTCTCATAATTTTTATGAGCTTAATATAATGCATGATGCGATCACAATTTCAATTGAATTATCATCTTAATTGAATTTCATTGAATTATCACAATTAAGATGATGATATTGCTATATATAGTTTTTTAAAATTGCTACAGATATTTAATTCATTAAATCAGTAATCATTTGGAATAATTAATTTTATTCGAAATTAACGGAATTTATTAGAGCAAATCTTTGTATTCAAATTAATTACTCGGAACACAGAATACAAATATTTTTAAATAAAAAAGAGATATACATAAAATGTATTATTACATAAAATTTTTTTGACATAATTGACAGAATGAAAAAGAAGCATTTTTTTTATCTTATTGTGTGACAATTTTAATATCAAATCTGAAGGTTTAATTTAAATTAAATCCTTTGCATGTTTTTATTGCTAGCAGAAAGTTTAATCTGATTTTAGACATTCTCAACGCATACTTGTCTTTTTTTAATGCAAAGATTAATGCAAATGTTACGTAATTGCGATACACTCTTTGTGATCATCGTTGTAATGCGGTTAAAGGATAATCTGGTAAACGTTTTCGTTAGTTTCATCGCCGAAAGTTGCATAAGCAACTGTGCATTCGCATGCTCGCGAAGTTATCTTATACAGATATATGACAGCTTGAATTATTAGGATTAAGCCGACTGACAATGACGAGCTGCAAATCTCTTTAAAAAGCCATTGCGAAGTCGTTAGGGGAATAGAAGAGGACAGCGGACGGGTAGGATGAGATTGTCTATTAGGATTACGAGTGCAATGTGCGAACGGAGTTTTCCCGTAGACACTGGGAAATAAAATCCAGCAAAATAATCGCTTCGTCATTTGGTTAGCTGCACGCCATTTCTGGCCATATCTTTCTCGTAAACGGAACCTGCCATTAAAGTGTTCCGCCTCGATGGTCCGGGTCGCTGCTCCTTAAAGTTATCCAATCAATTTCCTTGGTTTAGATCTCTTCCGATTTCTATCTTCCTTTGTTTTCTATTTTCGCAGTGATCTGAACGAATTACACCTACGATGTAAACTTGAAAAGAAATTTGTGCGATGTCCTATTTCCATGCGAACTCGGGGAAATGAAATTTCTTTTTTTTTGGGAAATTATTAAAGTAGTATAAGTTTTTTATCATCGAGAGAGTAACTTACTTTATTCTTTACAATGTAAGAGTGTGAAACGAACTTTATGTCATGTATCCGTGATGTTAGAAAGAAGAAAACTTCTTTTAACATAGCAAAAGCATGAACTTTTACTTTAAAACTTCTTGTTATTAACTGTGTCGATAACACGTCAATTTTATGTTTCTAACGACTTAATAAAATTTCATAAAAGTAAATTAAATTTTATTAGATGCTGCCTTTTTACATTTTTCTGTACTTTTTTAAAAATACTTATTGATTGATTTTTCAATTAAATTTCTGTTGAAACAAAATAAATGAAATAAATGAAATACTTTACTAGGATAAAGATAGCAATAAAATATATTTATTTAGTTGTGTTTAATGTATTATGTTTTACTTCGCTTATTATATATAGAAGAAGAAAAATTGTTTGTTCTCATCTTCGAGAAATACAATATTACTCTTCTGATAATTGCTTTACCAATTGACATGCATATAATTCGTTCTTTCGACAGTAAGATGTCACAATACCTTGTAATCCGTACTAGATGCTCTGAAAAATTCATACAGGATTTTCTCTCGAGTTGAGTATTTCGCCGCGAATTCAATTTCCTATCGAGGCTTTGTTCCTCGTTTCTCGTCCTGGAGAACTCCGACATAACTGTGCGGAAAATAAAGAATCCTTATGTAACAATTTTCTACAGAATAACAGAAGAATCCTGCGTTGATTCTCTAAAATGCAACTTGTCTATATTTGATGAAAAACTCTCTTCGATAAGTCCGATTATACGACGAGAAGGATATTTTATGATTTAAATATTCCGTGAATGAAAAGAAAAAGAAAAAATAACGTATATTGTTGTTTTTTCTAAAAAAAAACATATTTTTTTAGTTGTTAAATATATTGAGGAAAAACGGTGTTTTAATTTTTTCATTCAGGTTTCATGATACATAAATATCCGATTTTGCTTCGGTAGGAGCCGATTTTGCGCATGGCAGAGCAGAGCGGAGTTTCAAATCCGTTTGAAAACTTTTGCATGAAGAAATCCAATCCGTGGACACATTAGGCGAAGATAACGGCGCGAGCATCAGCCGTGATTACTTTTAGGCGAAATGCATCACGGCATAGTAAGCGCGAGTCAACCGAATTCGCGCGTACGCAACATTAAACTCGCGTAGAGATGCGCAGAAATGAGAAAATGTACACAGGCACCTATCCCGGGAAATTTATCGCGGGATGAGTCAGTTTACAAAAGAAATGTTGGAAAAGTTGCGCCGTTCGACACGGTTCAACCCCGTCCGCGAGAGAGGAAACGCAGTAGTCAGGACGACCGGAAGGGATGCGAAGAAATCTTTCCAACCATAGATATCATTTTAAGCATGCTATGGGGGAAAAAATACATGGATTCTTGTTATATATAATGGTATTCTATAGGCATATTTATAGCCAAATACTTTCCGCTTAAGAAAATTCAAGAGGGTGTAAATAATCGCAAGATTCCCTTCGGTGTTTTGAGAAAATGCGCTGATAAATATATATTTCACCTCACTTATATATTACTTTGATATATACTTGACTATTTACAGACGAGGCTTGAATAGTTTCCTTATAACAGAATTTCATGAAATTTATATTTATATATCTCTATTTATTATTTTCGTATTTATCTTGGACACCCTGATTGTTATATGTATAGCCATTTATTGTTCTATTCTGTAAAAAAGATTTTTGAGATATATGTTTTAATGAATTTGCGACATAAACACGAGTCTATCGTGACTTCTTTTACCTCGCTTGTTTAGTAAGTTGAAAATCTTTGCCGCACACGTTTTAAGAAGAAAATTGTATATGCTCTCTGATTAGTTACATGCTTGCATTTAATCATTGTACCATATTCGCACGGTTTGTATATAAGTTTTTCCCAATTTACACAGTAGAATCTTCTTTATATAAAGAAACTTTTGCTTCACTGAACGTCGATTGTACGCATCTTTGTCATACTAGATTTTATTAAATCATGAGTATACTTATTTCTTTACATAACAAAATGGCTTCTTTATTATGTTCTTTATTGTTTGCCAAAAATAACTTGAGAATCGTGGGGCTAAACCAAATAAATGGAATCTCTACTACGCAGTGTAGAATTTTGTAAGAAAACACATTTCGAAGAGACATTGCCCCATGGCGAATTCATAACTGGTCGAGCTCGTCGCACTGAGATTTAGCCACCGCGCTTGCGATTGCGCGAGAGACATTGTTATGGTTTCGGGTCTCGGAGTCGATCCGGTTTCGTGTTATTTTACATAAATCTGA
The DNA here is from genome assembly GCF_000143395.1 of Atta cephalotes. Lineage (NCBI taxonomy): Eukaryota > Metazoa > Arthropoda > Insecta > Hymenoptera > Formicidae > Atta > Atta cephalotes. Next base: position 4,360,000 of record NW_012130068.1, on the reverse strand, counting down.
AGCTACATCATGTCGCGTGCGACGTCCTCGCGCTATAATTCATGTTATAGTCGATCGCTAACTGAATTGCTTTCACTAGGCTTCCTGCCAACTTTCAAGCTCGCGTGTCAAAAGCGCTCCAATGACAGGAGATTCACGTCATACTCTAACCGCCAGTCTTTTGAGCATATTAAAATGGAGGCTAAATTAATTAATTAGCTGGTTTTACCTAGTATGTCACTATTCATCGCCAGCTGATACGTGCTGGCGAAGCAGATATATATTTTATATTGTATAAATTGTACGGAGTAAATACCTTTTAGTCTATATTCATATATTCTCGCACTTAATACTGCACGTGAAAAATGAATTCAGCTTTTATTCTATACTAGTTGAAGTATTCTCATAAATACATCATTTTGAAGTCAATGAATAACATACATTCTATATATTATATAGAATAATTCTATTTTTTATAAATACTCACAAAGTTAATTAGAAACGCACAGATTTCAAAGTAATTCAAAGAACAAGTTTTTCATGTTTAACAATTTAATAGAATTGCTAAAAATGTTTTTAACAACATTAATAGAAATTTCATTCATCGACGTTTTTATTCATTTCTGATTTTTATCTCGCAATGTGTTTTCAAGTATTAATCTAATTTTTTAAATAATCTTCATATCTTCAAGTATATAATTTGTTGAATAAGCGACGCGAAGCAATTATTTAAAAAGTGATATGGTTTTTTTTTAGTAGATATGACGCAACTAAGTTCATGCCAAATTATCAATCAGGATATGTTATATTAACCACTTTCTTTTTTTAATGTTTAAATTTTTTTAGAACAATAAATAAAAACCATGGGAAAAACATAACATAATAAAAACATAATAAAATTGGACAGGAAATTTAAAAATTGTGGATTACTTAAGATGTGTTATTTTAATGTAACATATCTTAATATAAATCTAAATATTAATACTGTTTATTATGTTTATTATGCATATATTTGAACAAATCGATAACATTATGAAGCAATCGGTATTGCGGAATTCAATTTTTCTCTTCAAAGATAATTTTTAAGAACTGCTTTTTCATGAAAAAATTATTGACAGATTTTTTTCTTATCGTTACAATTATAGTTAAAATTAGTAGATATATTTTTAATTACACATTATTTACAAAAAAGAATAAAAGTAAATTAATTAAAAAATAAGAAGACTGTGACATTGTAAAGCTTACGTTACAATTAATTACTATGTAACTATCAACTATATTAACTGTATGTTTACGATACTATCAATCATTGTCGCCTTCCAAATTATCGCTATCGTATATCTTGTAGGTATAATTTACAAACAATAATTTAACGATATAAGAAAATCACGTCTGTCATTTTATTTAATTATTATTTTAGTTTTTAATGATTATGATTTGATTTCAGTTATTTTACATTAATTATTAATTTTTATTAGTGATAACGATTACAATCTACTACAGATAATATATCAATAATAAAGAATTTTCTCATTTATTAAATTTATTTAAGAGGAAAATAATATTCGCAAGCACTCTCAATTTATTCAGATAACAAATTCGTGCCTTATCAATATTATGATGCATTTATATATTCTCATAGAATAAAGAAGAATAAATTGAATAAGTTAAAAAATTTTCGAAAAATAATTTTAGAAAAAATTAAACTCGCACAGTGTATTTAATCAAACATACAAAACATATGCCGTATAAAGTCTGGTTACTTTATATTGACAAAAGCGAAAATTTTAAATCTGACTTGAAACTTTTTTTAGAAAAAAATAAAATGAAACTTTATAATGTAAAAAATTGAAATTAGTATATTCTAGAACAACGACCGCAAAGAAATTACTTCTTTCCTTCAGCTTTAATACATTGTTTATATAACCATACTTTATATTTTTAACAGCATTTCTCGTAACTAACAAGCATGCATGAAATTGTAACTATCCAAAATGCTCCGCTATCTAATTTGCCCCGCTGTATCTTATAGAGATTATTTTGAGTTGCAAGATACAGACATTCCCGAGAAAGACGAATAATAGATGATTAACTATTTAAATAATAATTAGTTCTTTCAAGATAACACACAATAGATGATTCAAATAATTTATTTGCTATTCAAATATATATAATACTCAGTCCTCTCAGAATAATACTGTTTTATATACTTTTATTACGAGACTATATTGATTATTTTCCTACCTTTTTTGGATGTGCGAAACGAATCATCCTTAGGCACATATTGGATATCATAAACCAATGTCGTGTTCGCCAATAGAGTTTTATCCTTGTTGATTTTGTAAATGGCATATTTGAATGCCAACTCCGACGGACTATCCTTCTGGTCTTCGGTGAAGATCGCTCCTGCAATTTAATAAATATTTTTTTTAAATATTAAAGTTTTTAGAAACTATACAATATTATAGCCATGCATTATTGATGTTAGATACCATTTAAATAATTGTGCACTGATAAAATATTATTTTCAACAATGCCATAATAAATATAATATTGAAACGTAAATCTTTTTTTAGGAAGATACAAATATAAGATTTGTTCCAGAAATTTATTTCAAAATTATTGTAAGAATTTTATTTCTCTGTTGAAAGGGATTAGGAGTTGATAAAATTTATTTAAACATATATTTTTGATGTGTAGCAAATAAATTTTGTGGTTAATTAATAATATTTTTTATTGGTAATTATATTTTTTTTATTTTTTATTAGTAATTATATTTATATTAGTAATTATATTTTTTATTAATTTATTATAATTAATATTACATATCATTTAGAGAATAAATATTGAAAATGAAAGAAATGAATTTGATCAAAGTGATTTTTATTTGCAATTTAATTCTCTTATAATTGGATTTTTTTATCTCACAACTTTTGATAGCTGAATAACAAATTTTAATACAATACATTTATTAATTGTCATTATCATTTTACTAGCGATAAGAGAAATTTATTTCAGAATTATGTTATACTTCGCGAATAGAATTCCTGGGGGAAATGCGTCTATATGAGAAGCAGAGATGAAACTGACTGGTAACACAGACAAATCCGAAAAGAAAATTCCGGCACTACGAAAAGAAACCGAATTCATTGAAAGTTATAACCGAGTTCGTGAATTTGCAATAACGATCTCTTCTGTATCTATCGTACATATCTACCTACATATACAATGGTAAGGTACTACGCGATTCGCCCCTAAATTTAATTAATGACTTTACCATGGCATAGCTCACTTCGAATGCGAGTTTTAATTAAATTCGAATAATTACCGCGGCCAAAACCACGGTCGCGGTATCAGAAAGTACTTCAGCAGAAACGTTCTCGTACAGTAAAGCGTTGACTTTGCGTCAAAAATAATCAACACTGAAAATTGCGTTTATGCAATCAACAAAACTTTGAAATAAGCTAACAGATAGCTTAGATTGGTAAAACGTTCAATTGATTCAAAATTAAATATCCATTGTAAATATTATATTTTCATCCTATTAGATGATTTGTTTTCAAAATAAATATAGGAAATATTGGTTAACAATGCGAATTAATAAAAAAATATTTTTAATTGCTATGACGAGCAATATTTGTCTCTAAAGTTGTGCTTGTTTTTCTTTTCTTTCGCAGTAATGATATATTTGGCGAATAGAATGATCGAAGCTTTTTTTATTTTTATCGTTACATCTACAAATCCGATAATCATGCTTTTTAATATTCTCCTATGCTGAAAACTAATATTTTCATAAAAATACTCAAGAAATAACATGGAATCGAAATTGACTATTTTTTATTTTGTATTGCCCTTTACATGAAATTCCGGAAAATCTTCAGTTATTTAAAAGCAGCTTAAATAAAGGAGCTTTACTGCTAAAAAATCGCTTAATAAATGCATAGTACGTCAGTTTTCCGTTCTTTACATTACTACCGTTTTCATGACTCCGATAATAACTTTACTTTTTTGTTCGTAAATTCATCAAATGAAACTCTTTCTAAAATGATATCATTTTCTACATCAGCTTTATTGCAACTAATCCATTTTGAAGTAATCTGACCGTTAATCTTCAAAAGCACTCTTCGTTCAGTAACTTCAATTTTCCGGCTCTATCTGACAACACGTTGCCACTGCAAGCTTTGTGGTTTCTACACGAGAGATCAATTTTTCTTTTACGAAAGGGATTATGTATTTTTTTTTTATAAAAGAAGACTATTAATTATATTAATATTTTATTAAAGATATTTTACATTCATGCTTTGAATATATTAAAAATTCATTGTTTATAATAATTTATGTAAAATGAATTATTTATTCAATGTACGTATTACTAACTTAAAGTTACGTAAAGTTAACAATTCAATTTAAAATCTAATTATTAATTTGTTAAATAGATATATAGTAGAAGTTTATTACGTAATGATGCAATTCTAGAATAATTGTCCTAATTAGAAATGTTTACCTCTTGTTAAATCAGATTCCTTCTAATTATCTCTCTTATCTCATCAAACTTTCAAATATAGCGTATACAATATTGTTTTGCAAAATCTAATGTTATTTTAGATTTAATTCTATATTATTCAATAATATGAGTACTATTTAATAATATGAGAAACTTGCATTAAATCATAACTTGTGAACATGTAAATTTATCTTCGTTATGTTCGTAGAATTCTCTAAGGAATTAAACTCTTTCGCCAAATCAATCTTCGTCACTCGCTTGGAAGGAAATCAACGATTCCATGTAGCCAATTAATTTAAACGATGTCACTGATAGAAGCTATTTTACGTGAATTTAGTTTGAATATTTTTAATCTTTGTGGATTTATTCTGCATGGATATTTTACATGACTGTTCACTTTGAATATTTTTAGTCTTTGTGGATTTATTCTGTCTAGATATTTGATTATAGATAACTCTTAAAATTATTACATGGGATATCAATTTAACATTACAATAAAAGAAATTCTTTGAATTCTTCTGCTACGATGTAGCATTTTATATTAATCAGTTATTCTATTCATACGTATATTTATTTAAAAAATTTTGCGTTAATAATTCTTATGTACTTATAATTTGTTAATTTGTAAATTTGGGAGATAACAAAGTAAATTATTTATAATACAAATAATTTACTAAATAAATTTATTTATAATAATATAATCATTTAATAAATTTATTTGTTTTATGTGAAGCATTGAATTATGTATATAATATTTTATTTTGTTAATAATATTTTAGCAACATTTTTTGAAAGTTTATATCATAAGTAACTATACTAGCGTATAACTATGCAGCGGGTATTAACCTAGTCATATCTGGATTCTCTCTTCAACTACATATAATAATCATGCCTACTCTACTCAATAGTTGCATTGTTCTCTCGGATGCCAAATGCATGGATAGCCTTCATATTTTGGTGACGATGATTTCACCGTTAGGAGCAATCAACATGAATGGCTCTCTTGGTAATTGTTTTGTCTCTTCCTATGCTAAACATTTTTCTTTCATTTCTTTCATTTTTCTTATAACAATTGCCGCTTGCGTTTGCAAAATTGATTCATAAAATGTAAGAATATAGCTACAATATATATATATATATACAAAAAATATATACAAGTATACAAGTATAATTTATACAGTTTCTCTTTTAAAGAAAATATACATATTTTGACAAAAATTTCAAGTTTACGTTTTTCTTTTACAGTACATGAAGTCATCATATTTTAATATGTAATGATTGTAATAAATATTAATTATGCAGTTATTCAATTTTATATGCTTTGCTAATATAATTTATCGAAATTAACTGAAAATATATAAAAGAGAATTTATTCACGATAAATATTTTGTAAAGTTTTAAATATTTTGAGACGCGATTGTATGATTATTCTGATAATTAGCAATGATTCGTTATTTATTAACATTTGTGATAATGACTCATAAATGGATTAAGGCAATAAGCATTTATCGATCAGGCTTTCATATGAATATTGAACAGATATCCGAATGATAGAATGATAATGATTGTCGTTATATTATGCGATAATAGGGAATTCGTTTTTTTATTGGCTTTAAAAAATTGTATCTTTTTTATTTTATTTTATTTTATTTATTAAATTTTATATTATTATTATGTATTTAATTTTTGTTCTCTATTTAATTCTCTATTTAATTCTAATTTAATTCGTTTATTAATTTTCAATTAAGAATATGAAGTAATGATGTGATATACAATGACAAATATTAAAACCTATTTGATAATAGCTAATTTATCAAAAATTTATTTTTGAAAGGTAAACAAAGGATTTGGCATTTATTTATGTCTCTTCATATAGGAAATATTTCATGGAAATGACAATTCAGTTGGAGCATGTGGCTTTGGCGTTTGTTTATGCGGCATATAGCACACAGTGTTTACAGTCGGTCGTCGTGCCATCATTCGTACGGCAGTACTCGAAAGAGCAGACAGTATAACGCTAACCACTCTGTGTATTTCGCATTTCATCTCGAGACGCAATTGCGACATGGCATTATGAAATGCCAAAAGCATTCCCTATGAACAATTATGTTATTAACAGCACATGCGATTAATTATCAATTCCTGCAATTGATAATTTATAAGCGCAGAGACGACATCTACTGTTGAAAATGTACATTTTAATATCGGATTTAATTAACAAATATCAATCATTCATTAATCTTACATTTGTTTGAGATTCATCCTTTGGGTATAAATGAAATTATAATTCGTAACTTTTGGCTGTATTCTTTCATTGCAAAATTATATATAATCATGCGGGATGCGATCGTAATTAATCATGTTCTTCCAAATCGTATTATAACGGACAAATCTGAATGTTTAAATATTTTTTCAGGATTAAATATTATACAAGAGGATACAAAAATAAGAAATATTGCTTTTCAAATATGTTATGTATGGATAAAATGTAACATATTTCATAGTCACACATAGCATATATTTTAAATTAAATTTAGTAAAAAAATACGCAGATAATTATGTAATTATTAGTTATATTATTTGTATTTAATTTTTGATAGACTGTTCATACAAATTTATTAATAACTGTCTTATTTAAAACACAAAAATAACATATTATAAAATATTTTATTGCCTTTGTTGTAAATTATTGTAAATTATCTCAGAATTATATATGGGTTATATTAAAATAATTCAATAATATATGTCTTTCTCTTAATATATTTTTCTTAATGTATATTCAATAATTTAGATAATTTATATAGGAAATTAATAATAAGATATTTATTATAATTATAATAATAATAAGATATTAATGTATCATATTATTATTATTATTTATATTGCGAAAGCTACAGATAGAAACGTGTGTTTACGAATATATATAAAATTCATACCAATATTGCTTATTGTATGAAAAATCCATTTTTGCGTTATCTTGAAAATAGTCATCCTTTGCGAATAAATAATTTATATATATCAAAATAAGTATCTGTTTGTCGAAAAATATTTCATGCGATTTCTTTATGTAAAGTAAATTCGGAGTAACTTATATGGAAATTAAAACTTGTTATTTCTCTGGAACAAATCATTCAAATCTATTTCATTCGTTAAATATTTCCTATAATAAAATCGATTTGATCAATATGGTTTCAGCACAAGTAATCATGCCGCTCCGTGTATTATCGTATTATCTTTCGAAATGCGATTATATCTCACGATAATTACAAGAAGCAATTATTCATCGTATCTTAACTACTTTCGAGAGTAATGTGTCATGCGATCAATCTAATTAACTCCGTTTTCTTTTTGTATAAAATGAATGGATATAATAACTTCGGACTTGATAATTTAATTTTAGAATGAGAGGAAAAGAGGAGGAAGAGAAATAGAAAGAGGCCATCTAGGAAAGGCATCGGATGAAGAAATCTTGGTATAAATAATCGTAATTTGCATATTATTTATTAGATATTAATTATCGACTTGATTGCTTGTTTGATTTATTTAGATTTAAAAAATTATTTTGATTAAATTTTATTCAAGTAATCATTAAATTTAATTTATGATAATAGAGTTTATCAAAATCAATTTGGAATGCAATTTGGAATGCAAGAAATATTTAGATTAAATGCATTGAAACATTTTAAATATTTCGTAACGAGAACGACTATAATATACAGTTCAATCCGTTCGCGTTAACATTCAAACGAGAAAGCACCGCGGCAATCACGATCGTTCCTCGCGAGATTGCAGCTAACTTCACGCCGTAAACGATTCGCGTCATGGCGGCAGCTACTTGACGCTACTAGTTATGCAAAGAAAGTATCGGAGTGATACGGTATTTACGGAATTATCGCTCATTGTAGAGAACGGAACATGTGGTATGTATATTTACTACTTCGTTACGCGTATTGTAGATGTTTCTGGGTAAACGTTATCAGCTAGTATGCGGCCTTGACGTTTGTTTATTTCTCGTACGGCGCGGCGTACGGCTGTTTACGCGGGGTAGCCGCGCAGTCATTCGTACGGCGACACTCGGGCTACGTCCTACTTGCTGTTCACAGCGTTTTTGGAATTATTTCATCCTTGTTATCAAATATTAAACAAAGATAAATGATGCTCATAAGCGCCAAATGGAACGCATCCTCGGACAGTAGGTAATGACGCCGGCGCGAATCTCTTCGTGTATTTGGTGTTACTTTTCAAGAAGTGATTGGAACAATTATGAGCAACTACTAGACACGAGCATTCTCTACGAATAATTGTGCAATTAGCAACACGCGCGAGCAATCAACTTCCATGATTGATGTGATTCATAAGTGTATTGAGGCAACATGCTCTTTTTTTCGTAGTTTAAGTTTAATTAGTAAGCGTTTCAGATATTTATTACAATTTCTTTTTTTTTCTTTCTTTCTTTCTCTCTCTCTCTCTCTCTCTCTCTCTTTCTCGTCTTTTGTTCTCTCGTTTCTCTACTCTCTTTTTGCTTGTGTTGATATTCGTTCCGTTAATTCGCGAGATATCATGAAGGCAAGATATAATAGACTACATTCAGCTAAAGACTACATTTCAGAAAAAGCAGCTTTGCAACTGTTATAAAATTCTTTAATATGATTGGTTTTGCCTTTAATTCACTGAATTGAAGTATATAATATAAATCTATTATTAAAAAATTTTACAATAGCAAAGCTGCTTTTTCTGCTGAATGCAATCATTATGTTTTATGACTATTGTATTTTTTCTTCGCGTTATTTTTCTACCTCAAAATAACGTTTAATTATTGAGAATATATACAAATAATTTGAATACCATGAAATTCTAATTAATCGTTTTATGAATATAGTTATGTTATAAGAAAAAATTTATGTATAAAAAATCTATATATAAAAAAAATTTAGATGAAGTATGTGTAAGGAAAACCTAGATGAAATTGTCAGGAACGGATTTGTCAGGCAAAATATAAAATTGTTTAATTAGTATCCTTTTATGCAATTAAAATTCTATACAATTAGTGCAGTACATACAAATATTCTTGTTTAATAATTTCTCATACATCTTTCATAACGATATGATTGACGCATATGTCTTAAGCAGCTCCTAGAATCAATCTATATCATTTTTAAATATATTATTGATGCCCTTTTTAAATAATTTAAAAGTATTACAGATGCTCATCTGGAAGCTCAATATAGTCTTCTAGATGATCATAAATGATCAATAATATTGTGCAATAATCTAGAGACCGCTTAACATGAATAATGTTGTTTATTGACAATTGTAACGATTATAGACATTTGTTTCCTTTCTACCGATTTTTGATGAAATGGAGAGAATTAAAATATAATAGATACGACAAGAAATAACAAAAGATCCAATTTAATTAAAAAAGCGTAATTAAATAGAATGCCAATATCGAAAGTCTACAAGATACATAAAATAATATATGTAATAATTCTCTAAATTCTTTAGAATAGAATCTCACTCTAGAGTGAAAACTGAGCGAGTCTTAAAAAATAGAGCTTAATTTTCAATATTTTGTAAGATTGAGATATCGTTTTTCAGAGCGAGAGTACACTGTAAAAGTTTTAGAAAGTATATTTATTTTATTTATAATGAGAGAAGGATTATATTACGTTCGATCAAACATAATTGAAAACTAAATTTTGTCAGATTAAGTCTTAATCATTCTCGGATTAAAATCTTAAATGATCACTAGACCGTTCCCTGATTTCTGGATTAGTCTATCTAATATCTGGATGTCTTCATCTAATAAGTCATCATAAATCACATGTCGTAATTAATCGCGATTACATCAGAGACACGAGTAGATATGAACATTTTTAATAGACTTACATATATTTTATCATTTATTTTCCAAAGTATTGAAAAATACTTAAAAATGGATAGAAAATTAAATTTATTTTTACAAAAATAAATATAGTTAAGAACAATATAATATTATTTTTAATTATAAATTAAATTAAATTGTAAATTATAAATTATAAATTAAATTAAATTATATGATTTATTTATAACAGCACATATAGTATTCTTGTAAGCTTTTTCATTTTACAAGAAGGAAAGCTCTTTCATTTTATCAGCCCTGATTAACTGTTTTGATTAATATAAGCATATTTAGATAATTTGAATATTATTGAAATAATTATTGTGCATTTTGTACTTATTTAGATAATAAGAATTGGATTATGATTGTATGATATAAGAATTCTTGTTTATAATTTTATGATGGATCTATGGATAATAATTAACCATATCTAAATCTAAATATTTCTTACGTCTAAAAGTTTCCACTGATTTAAATATCATTTTGCCTATCAATTTAAGTATTGAATTGTTCGGAAAGTTCGTGCCGATTTTGAAGGAAAATTGAAACGCAGAAGATTTAAATTTTTAATTTCATTTATTAAATTTAAATCTTTTGCAGCACGAACTTTCCGGACAACCCAATATAAATGACTATTATTTTCGGATTGAAAATGCAGAATGATATTTTTTATAATTATTTTTTTTCAGATTCTTCATCTGAACCATCATCGCCGATTTAATTGAACAAATGAATCGCAGCTGATTTGTCGCGTCGCACATTTGTTTTCGGGAGTGCCGTTTAAATTATCGGACTAGTAGATATTTTTTTTAAAGCTTATTTGATTAAATCCACGTTCGAAGCGGAGGAAGCACATCTTCGATATCTTGATAATATCTATAGAATCGAATTGAGGCATTGCTGGATGGCCACAGTCATTACAACAATATTCTCACACCAAGTGCTTCGGGCACGAGGTGATGCTAGCCGCGTAATGTCATGCACTTTGCAATAGTGCAATGTTACGCGGTTTAGCAATTATTGTTGCTATTGGCTAATTGAGAACACGTTATCTGTCGGCAAACGGTTCAATTCTAAGCGATACGAGTCCGACCAATTGACTTGGGTTCGTCGTCTCTGAATTGCCCATTTCTCTTCTTGTTTACCTACGTCAACCAACACTCTCAAAGCGTATTGAATCGCGTTTAATCTGACTTGGTCAGAGCCTAGTTGTCGGTTTACCTCGTGACGAGGAGTTGGATCCCATTTCTTGGATTGCCTAGATTGTTAGACATCGGCAATGAGACTTTCTCTTAGAGACTCTCGTCACGTCTACCCTGGTTCATCGATATCGCTTGTGGTACATCACTTGCGTTTCATCACTGTAGCTAGGATGTATACTTGAATTAATTTTAAACATGATTTGTGAATAGAGGTGACGAACTCAATATATAATCGATTCTATTTTCTTCCACGTGGGTCTTAACCTTTGTTTGATAATTATTGTCTGTCCCACTCGTCGACTCGAGGATCTGATTCCATCGATCGAACTGGAAATTCTAACATTTTATAAACTTGAAATGTCATAGTCTCATCATGCGAAAGACTTTTATTAATAATTAATCGGCGTGCGATTGCAATGAACGTATTGTACACGAGTGTGTTTCATGAGTGTCCTGTGCGAGAGGAGAAAGAAACAACCCAATTTTGAGAGAAGGAGGAGGTCTGAAAGAGGCATCGGCGGAGCAACCTTGAGGTGAATACAATTTCTTACTTACTTATAATTAATTGTTTACTTCAATTTGTTTTATCTCGATTTACAAATTGTTTTATCTTGATTTAGAATTTATTTTATCTTGATTTTCAAATAATGATTAGAAAACAAGTTAGAATTTCAAGTTTTATAAAAGTATGTTTTTATAGAGATCTTTTTTTAAGTATGTGATTAGCATCTAATTGAAACATCTAATTGAAAAATAAATGAAAAGTTTAATGCATAAAAAAGTTTAATGATGGAATATTAGTTTTTTTTTAACGTTGTTTTATATGTTTATGTTACAGCATCATCGCTACGCTGGCTGATAACTCCGCCCGTTGCGCATCAGTCGGTGAGTGAAAAGCAAATTTTTTCATTAAGGTTATGGATCTATGATAATCTGAGATATATATTTAAATATATCCAGATACATAAATTATCAAATTATAATAAAATTAGTACAGATTAATATTACATCTTATAGAGAGATCCATTGCCTTAAAATGAATATCTTAAATTAGTTTGAGATGAATATTTAATTTTGGAATCTTTTATTATTTTGTCACAATTATTTACTATGCTTGATGATATATTCGCACATATGCACAGAGCTTATAAAATAGAGTTTATCGAGTTGCGTCAAACTATATTGATGTTTATTACGTTTTGCACTCCTTTGGTATTTAAACTTATAAATATAGGAAGATAAAATTAAATAATAGAAATAAGAAATAGTTTTCAAATGTATAAATTTATTCAGTTTTTATTAATAGAATTTTGTTATCAATATAAATTAATGATTTATTTCTTTATTTTTTTTTATCTCTTCTCCGAATAATAAAATCTTAGATTCTTATAAATAATAAAAATAAAAATAAAAAACAAGATATTTATATCTTGTATTGAAGAATTATCTTACAATTTGATAAAAAATTGTGGAAGAAGTTTTGAAACTGGTGTTATTATTCTTTTTTCAATTTTTTAATTCCAAGATTAAATATTATATGTACAAATTAGAAAGCATTATATGTATCCACAAAGATTTTTTTAGTGTATATGTATATAGGTATATATGTGTGAGAGAAATTTATTATCTCTTTTCTGGATCTCGTGTCATTTATTATCCTATTTTTTTATTTGTGAGTTGCTTTTGGTGAGATTGGGTGGACATTACATTACATTGCGTGGATTATGAACAGCGTTATATGTGAAATCATATTCAAGTAACAATAATAACGGTTTAGAATCTTTAATTCAATTTACAATTTTTATTATTTTTAAATATTCACTTTTCGTTCATATCAAAAAATTTAATCCTTGATATTTGTGAGATATATTTTTGGTACTTGTAATCGAGTTTGTTCTTTTTTTCAAGCTTAAATGTAGTATTGATTGTAATAGAAATTATTCGTGTAAAAAAAAAACGCAAAGTAGTTGATTAAAATTCTCGTTCATTCTAATATGATTCATGCACTTAATATTTTCGGTTAACTGACAATAAGACAATTTGTACGAATTAATATTCTTATTTATATTATAATTAATTATTTATTGCGAAGCATTGTGATATGATCGACGCATATGTATAACGATCGAGCATACATGAAAAAATCGATTTTGAACTAAAAATTAGTTAAATATCCAAAAATAATTTGTTGGATCATCAAAATAGTTACGTAGTAATCAAGCATGATGAGTAATGCAAAACGAGTTGAGTCTAATAAACAGTTCAAGCGTTCTATATAATTTAATATTATTTTGATGGTCTAAAATAAAATTATTTTTAGATGTGTTCTGTATCTAAATACTGTAGCTAAATATTTAGATATTTTATCAAAACCTGCTTTTTTGAACATATTATCTGCCGACAATGGTAAAACAGATCGACAATAATAGATCGACAATGATAATCTGTGATAGAAAAAATTTAACAGATAAACGGAGTTCTTCTCCTTTATCTCTGGCTGAAAAGCTAGAATGTGCGGTCAGGATCAACAAAAGATAGATTCAATATTGAAAGAATCTTTGTACAGCAGTATAAATAAAGTCTATATATTCAATAAATAGCCAATATTATCTAATATATATAAAACACAAAGATTACATAAGTAATTTTGTTATACATGCATTGGCATGTAATTAAAGACGATATAATATGCTAACGACTTATATACCTATTGTATTTATATACTTCTCAAATTAATATTCTAATTTACGTAATATAATATATAATATATAATATAATATATTACATAATATAATACATCCTTTACATTTTGGATGATCACGCAAATTATTGATTCCGTTAAATCAGCACTTTAAAACGTCTTGTCAGTCCCATCATATATTTGCGTATGTATGTATCCATATTATAATTGATATATTGGATACAGATAATAAGCATATTATGATTTGAATAGATGGATGTATATACTATCTTCGGGTATACACATATTATATTTCGAGTAGGTAGGGCAACTATCATTTTTCTCGGGTGGAAGGTTGTCATAAGTTTCTGCTACCTTTTCAAGTTTGGAAAGATAATAGAAAATTTATACAATATTTTTATCTTAAATTTATTTTAAAAAGTAGATACAAGGCCGAAAATTGTAAATTAAAATTATTTATATAATAAACGTAACAAAAATTAAATCAATAATATTGTAATATTGTTATAAAATAATTTGTAACATTGTTAAATCTATAATGTCAATTTAACTTAATTTAACTTACCATTGTTACTACTCAATGTATCGTTATTTTATACATATTATTTTATAAAACAATATAATTAAATTTACACAATATACTATCAAATTTAACCATTATTTTAATATAAAATAACGACATATTGAGCAGCAATGCAGTGACGACTTAAAATAGATTAAATTACATTATAGATTTAACAGTGTATATTCAAATTACGTAATAAAAGTTACTATAAGGATGAATTAATTAACATAAATGATACGAAAGAAGATGATGGGATTTGATGAATACAGCGTATTTAATGAATGCTTGTTCTTAATTTTTTAAATTTTAATTTTAGTTTTAATTTTTAATTTTAAAAAGTTGTTAATAAATTAGGGAAGTTCTTAATCAAATCATTTTATGTGTGTTTAAAAACTTATTTCGTACTTTTGATATATGATAAAAAAATTTTTTTTTTGATAAGAATGTGAGATTTGGATGTAAAATCAATGATCAAATATTAGTTCTTCATTTTTTTAAACATATCAATCTTGTTTTATTATTGAATCAAAATATTTGACGAAGTTATTGTAAAATTCGATTCACTTGGAATCATCAATTGTAAAATTCACAAAGTAGGATATATTATTGTGTTTCCAATTTAAACATATTAGATATGGGAAAAAGTTCGTGGCATTTTTCCCGTTACATCTAACGGGAAAAACGCCACGAACTTTTTCCCACATCTAATATTTATGAATTTCACGAATTTCAATATTATATTCAATATTTGACGAATGATATTGATTTGCATTTTATATAAACATTTATTAAATGCTATGACGAACTATCACTATATTCTTTCCACATTCTTGTCAATGAAAAGGTCTTACTGTCTTTCGTTAGGTGGACTAGCAAATGTGTGGTTCCACCAACGTACCAACGAGAAATCGTAATGTTCTTCATAGAGAATTATTTCTCGTTTTCCGTGAGATCCATCCGTGACGTCCAGTTCTCGTTGAAAGTTAGAAATTACTATTGCATGGCAAAAATTAAACCTGAATTTTCTCAGAAGTTCCCGGCAGTAATAGTTTTAGCAGTGAGTCAACGATGATCATCATACATTTTCTAAAGACAAGTTATACAAAGATAGTCCAATGTTATATTCCGAGAGAAGATTCTTTCCTCTTTAAATGTTCTCGTATAAATATTAATTTTAGCATTTATGTTATTTTAGTAACAAAAAGATGATACAATATAAGGTATTAATATAAGGAGAATTCATAGAGGAATTTGAATAATAAAACGAGCAAATTTAAATTTAAATTAATTGACAGGAAATGTAATTACAAATAAGTAATATGTTGTTTTTTAATTTTTGGTTTTTTTAAGAAACCATTTTCAGGAGATCCGCTATCGAGAGGACATCAAAAGGATATCAAAAAGACATCAAGATTAGCTCTTAAATAATTTAATTATTCTGTAGAAAAATATATGCGCAAACTGTATTATTTAACAATTAAAATTTTATTAATTTACAATTTTGTGAAAAAGATTCCTACTTTTCCTTTTAATAACTGCGTGAATGTAATTAATTAAAAATGTGCAGATACATAAAGAATTCGGGACAAGTCGAATAGGTACTCCGATATTAGTAGAATAGACAATTCAACTTATTGTTATGTTATTTGATATGTAAATAATTTTACTTGAATGTTTTTCTAAATGTAAATTCTAAATAAAAATTTTATAAGTTTTTTGTTGCTAAGTATATTTTAAGTAATACATACATTGTAATTTTTAAATTCTACTGTTTTTGGATTCGACTTATTCCGAATAGACCTAAGAATATCTCTTGTATTTGCATATAATTAATTATAATAAAGGCGCATGTATTTTACAATATTATAATTAAATATATTTATTTGTAGCTATTTCTTTTTAAAAATTGTTCTGATCATGTAATAAGAGGAATATATTCCTTAATAGATAGTGGGAGAACATTTTTTTTGCACAAATTTTAATATTGTGTCTTAAAGGATACTTAATAATTGAATACCGATTAAAATTATCGGAAATATTCAGAAATTGGATAATATGTGTATTATGTAAAAATTTAAAAAAAAGATGATTGTTATTGACTTGCTGCCGTAATCATGCATCGGAAACAATCTGGAAAATTCAGGATTTGTTCTCTCCTGCAGCGAGGTCTCTAATACTCAACGGGTCGTTTAACTTTCCTTCGTGAATCGATTTCACAGAACCCGACGTAGAAGCAAGGCACATTAAAGTCGCTCTTCACTTTGTGGACATGGATTTTTCATTGTGTTATTAACATACTACTCGACGGAGGGACTTTGATCTGGTCAAATCGTTGAATCAATTAACTTCTTTTGAACGCGTGGTAATTTTAGTATTTTTTGTAGTTTTGTTAAAATTTAGAAGAATTAGGTAGTAAATATTATCAAAATTAATGAATGCAGCATATAATTAATAATAATTTGTCGATTATAAATATAATAAAAAAGATTAATTTTCTTTTATTACGTTTCGATCGTTTTCATGTTACTAATTTACATGTTACAATTTTATGTTACTAATTTTTATTTTTTAAATATATAGTATAATTAATTAAATATATAGTATAATTAAATATATAGTATAATTTTTATATTTGAAGTATATTATATTTAAGAAAAAATGAAGAAAATCGCTTTAGAAATTGATTTATTTTCGCCAAATGGAAACTTTTGTCTTAAATGGCCTGGTTTAGAAAAATTTGATTTAGCTAATACAATTAATTGCAATAAAAATGTAAAAATGGGACATCGTATACAAAAATAAAAGTATTATTATTATTATATAAAAATATAAAATTATTAATGTCTTTTTTACTGATATAATGACTATAATAAGAAATATACTAAAGATTTTCATTAACAAAGAAAATATAATTATTCTGCTGACAACTATTCCAACATGTCCATATTTAATCAGTTTTTAATTTAACTAATATTAATATTAATTTTATTATTTATTTAAACAAATTTTATTTTGATTTATTAAAGTTACAATTTTATTTTTCTTGAAAAATTTTTGGCATGAATATAGTAAATAGTAAATAATAAAGTTAGTTAATATTTAACGCATAATTGCGAACTCGATTGCGAATATATCACTGAAAAGCTGAGGAAATATACAAAAATTATAGTTGACTTATCGATACCATGATACAAGATATATTTCAGTTTAAAGAGAGAGATTTATTAATATTATGATTATTCTTGTCATTTTCATTCATTATTAGATTGAAATTTTAAATACACAATTGTATGATATAGCTAATAATTATTTCATTTGATACGCTACTAAATTGCATATCAAACAAGCGGTCTGCTCAGTTAAGATATTAATAAACTTTATTAAATTTAGTGGCGTTAAATTTCCATTAATCGCTATTATTATTAACGAAATGTTATCGAAAAATGTTTTTTAGATGAAATGTAAATAGAATAATTGAAAAAATTAAATAATTAACAAAACCGAAATTTTGCATTTGCGCATTATACCGAATTTATTTCAATATAAAATTACCGTAAACTTATTTAGTTTATTAATATCATAACAATTTATAAATATTGTAAAATAATGGAGAGCGGAAACAATTATGATAAACAATAATTTTGACAAAGTACTTAGCGTGTATTATTTTTTAATTACGTGTTATATAATTCCATGAACAACATAAATTACAGTGTAATTAAGAAAGATATTTTAATTATTGAAATTAACAAAAACTTGCGTGTTAGATTAAATGAATGAGTATTTTATTTTTTTTCGTTTAATTAAGTGTAAAGGAAATATAAACCATGATAAAGATATACTAAAACTTGTAAGATCTACTTTACTCGCGACTTAGATACACAAAATGGAAGAGGCTAATATATTCGCAATGAATTAATGTAGATGACACTAATAAAATATTTATTAATTAATATTAATTATATATTATATAATATTTATTAATTATTAATATGACACTAATAAAATTAAGCAGATCTTGATTGTCTTGATCAGTTAATCACAATAAGTTGTTCTGAACATTCCGACAATTTCTATAAACATTGAGCCATATTATAAATATTAACATACCGTAATTTTATACTATTAACGTCCATTATTAGCAACTCCATAATACATGCGATAAACGTTAGAAGCAATCCATTTCGCTGTTATTTCATCTAATGGATAAAATTTTAACGATATATGTACTTAATTTATAATTCATTTTCGTAATTGTTTATTCAACTGTTTGATTTCACTGTTCTCTTTGTATGCACGTATTTTTTTTTATAATATAGAATAATATAGAAATTTCGATTAAGGATATTTTGACTGTACTTACAGTAACTAAAAATATCAACTAAAAATATCAGCTAAAAAATCAAGTCAAAAAAGAAAAAATCAGCCAATCTCAATCAAAATTTTATAAAAAGATACACCTTGAAAATAACATTGAGCCATATTATAAATATTAACATACCGTAATTTTATACTATTAACGTCCATTATTAGCAACTCCATAATACATACGATAAACGTTAAAATAACTTTGAAAAATAAAATAACGAATTATTTAGCTTTTAATGGCTTATTACATTTTGCTATAATTTTAGATAGATAATTTTTAAATGTGGATTCAAATAAGTGGATTCGAGTAAGTGGAACAGAACTTTTATACGAATATTTATGAAAGTTTTATTAGTATATAAAGTATATAAGTTTTATTAGTGTATATTTATTAGTATATAACAAAATTGATTTAATTTATAATGCCTTCCTCATCAAATTAGGTATTACATACAAATTGCTGTTTCACATAAGAATTAAGCAAACAAAAAATTAATTAACTGTCAGATGTAATAATAGAACAACAATTTATGAAATTTTTATAATTGTTGTAATGTTCTGAATTATGACATATACGTTCTTAAATATTGAATTACGTATGTCCTAATATTGCACTATAATTTTGATTAGATAATATTTATGAATGATCATTTTAGAAACTTCGCATGATAAGTTAAAAGCATTTAACAAAGAAGCAGTGGATAATTTATTGCTTGATAGTTATGATTTCTAATGTTCTTTGAAACAGCTTTTATATATATCATTTATCTTAATTATTATGATAAACGAGTTAATTAAATTTTCAATTTGGAGAAGTTGGAAATATCTTCTCATATTCGCTATTCATATCCCTTTTCACTTAATTATTAACGTTGCTATGATTTCCGCTCGTTTGGTAAGACTTCTCTGGAAGTTGATGATGCAGTCCCGTCTGCAGTTTCGTTTATAGTGCAGCTATTATCTTTCGTTATCGCTGCTCATTGATCCAATGCGGCGAACTTAGTAAACTTCGGGTAGCTGTCTACACCCACGTCGATCAGGCAAATCGGTAGAGTGCTAGTATTCAGAGGAGTGACTTCGTCTCTCCACCCATTTCCGGTGGTAGGTCGGAGTCAGTTCTGGCTAGTGAGGGTGATATGGCGCCTCCTCTTGGTAACGCAGTCGTGCACTTGATTGAATTTGTTTGCTCAACATCTCTCTTAGCGTACATTCCATTCCATGGATAGAATGCGTAAAGCTGACTATTAAAATAGACGATGTTGATTTCGTGGTAACAATAAATGCACGTCCGATTACTTGCACGTTATCGATTTATTTTGATGGATTTTCTATAAAGTAAACTGCGCGATCTTTAAACTTAAATCTCTTGCGCGCGTGCGCGCACGCACACAGAGAACGCTTTTGTTAAAGTATTTAAAAATTTACAAATCTAAAAGTAATTTTGTAGGATATTTAAACTGATTGTTAAATTGTACATACTTGAGCGTCCTTTACAATTATTTTAATATATTATAATTAGTTCAGCAAAATTATTTTCAGATTTGTATCTTCTAGTTAAATTTTCTAACACAATTTTTAGCAAAAATTGTTTTCTCGTAATGTATTATATTATTTATTTATTACATATTTTGTATAAGAAACAAGAATATTTTGATCATGGCTTTTATATTAAAAATAAATATATTTAATCAGTTTTATCATTAAATATATTTTGAAAATACTTTCACTTCTATACTATTTAGAATAATCTTGTAATACTTTTGCAATTATAGAAATAGTGAGATATAGAGTACATCTGAATTTTCCTGTAATGCGATTAATTGTACAAGAAATATAATAAAACGTACGCATATTTTAAATGTTATTTATCAACTTCACTGTACTTCCTCCGCTCACTGAAGCCATTCATGCCACTCAGAATATTACGCGCATAAGAACAAAAGCTCTTCAACTCGAACCTTTCTTCATTTGTAGCTTTCCATGAGACAGTGAGAAATCTCGGTAGCGTTTGTAACGAGTAATATTTACAGATTCATCTCTTCACGGAAAAGTAATTCGTACTGAAACATGAACATAAATAACAAGTAATCCTTTAACTCAATTAGTAGCTGAAAGAATTTAGCAATTCTTTTATTTCTGAAATAAATTAGGTTTTTTTTTTATTAAAGTAATATAATATTGTATGTTTATTTTTTTGTATTAAAACTAACTAAGAAAAAAAACAAAAAAGTAGTGTGCATTAAGAAAATGTATTAATATTAATAAGATTGTTTTTGCTTACGTAAATAACTATTTTTTTTTTTTGAAGAGTTATTAAGCAATTATTTGCTATGTTGCTAGTAAATATTTTATCTTTCTCAGTTCTATTTATTTTTCTAATTATTCTGTAGTGTACTGGTATTCTTACTACAAAATAGCTTTAATGAAAATGTGCTTCTTTGCTGATAAAATATATGTTAAAATATATTTGTTTCGAAATTAAATCAGTATTAAATCCAAGAGTAGCCAAATAGACAACAATAAATAATATAGAAGGTCTATTAAAATTTCACTAAATAAAAGTTTTTATTAAAAATTTATTAAAATATTTTTACTCCGATAATTTAAATGTTTTTCGTAAATTAAAAACTGGATTTTTATTTGTATAAAAATTTTTATTTTTAAATATTAAGTCAACGATTTATATTTATTTTTAAATAAACGTAAAGTGAGCAGATTGTCCAATTATTAATTCGTAAACTTGAAAGTTAAGAAGTTAAAAGTAAATGAAATATTTTCTACTATCCGTTACTGCTCGGAGCGAGTTTGAGATGCATTTATCAACGTTCAGTTACCGGAGATGAAGTTCAGCGAAGACTTCCTCTTTCACGTTTGGTCAGTCATATGCTTTTAGCCGCCGAATAATCGCAATTGACTTTGATTTGAAGTGCGATGATTTAGAGTTGATGTCCATTCTTGATGGAAAAAGATATTGGCTAAATAAGACGTTAACTCGATTGTTAGAAAGAGAGAGAGAGAGAGAGAGAGAGAGAGAGAGAGAGAGAGAGAGAGAGAGAGA
>NW_012130068.1:4329543-4337722 GCF_000143395.1 Atta cephalotes | reverse complement strand
AGAGAGAGAGAGAGAATATTACGAGTGTAAATTTAATCTTTAAATTTCAATTCTTTTTTTATTAAATAAGTCTTCTCTTAAACAACAAATATGTCGAATATAATAAGTAAATATTTTTATTTTTTAAGTTCCTAATATTAAATATTTCTATATGAATAAGGTAAAAATTAAATAATAAACAGAAAGTTCTTTTTATTATTTTATATCGTACGTTTTTTTATAAAATGGAGAATTCTTTATTTTGTGTAATGGAGTTTGATAAAATTTTTTTTTAAATTCAAATTCAATGGAGTAAAATATATTTTAAGTTCAAAGTATCAGACAATTGCACGAGATTCACAATTCCAGCATTAATGAGACCGCATTTATTTTTGTTATTGATTATTTAGATCGAAACAAAAACGAGCAACTCCAGCAGATACCAACTGTTTGAGACAATACCTTGAGCATCGACAATTGGTGCAGTGTATCCATGGAAATAATTCTCCGGGAGAAACCCTTGTATAACGAGATCTGAATTATCGCAGTCCCGACGTAGCGCCCAGGGGAAATACGGGACGCAACCGGAACCGATAATACGCGTCCGGTATAAACACGGGTAGATATACCCACGTCGTTTCGTATCGGCGGCGAACCATTCGCGTACGCGAATTTATCACCAAATCGATGGGTTATTGTTCGATGGATTAGTAACTTATATCATCACGTTACTATGCGAATAAATCGATATCCACTATCTATTAATGTAATTTAAGCCCGATTTAGACGGTGCCTATAATCTGAGATCGAATTATTTGATCAGAAGCTTAATGCGATTGTATTGATTTTGAGAGTTAATTTCAGAATTTAGTCTCTACAATTACTACGTTAACCAAAACATAAGCCTCTTGATTTATTATTCCTTTTTATTATTCCTTTATTTCAAAAGTGACACAACTAAAAAATATAATTTTCATCGTGAATAAATTAAATAAAGATTATTCTGTTAATCAGTTAATCAAAAGTAAACTTAATTTTCAATATCCGCCAAATATCACTTGTATTATTGTTAAAGTTTTTAAGGAGATCGTAATATTTTCTACAAGAATGGTACATTTTGATTTATTTTCAATAAAAAGGAGAGATTTTTTCTACTCTCAGAAAGCATTTAGAGTTAAAAAACAGTTTTGATCGAAATTTAAAGAAATTGTTTTATTTTAAATTTAATAGCTTTAGTTGATCGAGATAAACATAAACTGTTGGTAATATTTCGAATTATGTCACTTATTTCTAAGAGTTTTTAAGAGTATAATCTTTTTGTTAATATTATTTATTTAATCAATAATTTTCTATTAAGTTGAAAAAAAAGGAAGTTTTTCTTCTTTTCTGAACAACTTCAATTGTTGAGTTACTTTTATAGTTGTTGAGCACTTTTATAGTAAATGAATGATGTATGAAGAAGGTAGAAATTTGCAATTTTGTCATGAAATTGAAGAAATCACAGCAAAGAAGACACAAATGGCATCGAATGGCTAGCAATTACAACGAAATTCAACTGTGACAACGGAACTTAGCGATCGCAGGAAACGCGTTAATTAATGCGCGTGATTACTCCAAGGCGCGCCGGAAAATTGTCAGGTCTCATATGACTAATGAGCGACTAAGTAGCTCAAGATGATCGCGCGCGAAACTAGCCTCCGGAGAAGGCAGAACGAAGTGCAATGGCATAGCGATAAGAAGTTCTCATTCGCGTTAAACTTGTTAGCCCCCGTTTTCTCGGTGCAATCGCGATTCTCGCCCGTTGCACGGGATTATCGTGCAGTGGCAAAACCGCCTACGAGGTTAATTATTCACATTTATGATGGTTTATTAACGCTTCCGCATGATAGCGTCGCCCGTTGCTTTAGCTAATTCGTGATCTCCGGATTTTTGGCTGAGTGGAAGTGATTTTTTATTCCAAGCTCAAAGAAAGAATAAAAGAGCGCTACATTAAAGTAACTGAAGTAAAAATTAATCTTTCAGATCTGATTTAATTGAAATATGTTAAAAATTTTTTTAAATTTAATTTATGTACATTTTTTAATAAGTAATTCACACTAAACAATTAATTTTTTTTAAAGTTTTGACTATTTTTTTTAACATATTATTGTGTATATCAAATCTCAAATGATGTCGATAGAATCAAATAATTTCAACGAATTATGTACTCAAATTTGATGTACATTACACGAAGTCTAAAAGAGTTAATAATATCGAAAATATTGATTTATAGCTGCATTCAGCAAAGAAAACTGATCAGTGAATGCTCAGTAATTCTTTAATATGATTGATTTCTACAGAGATTTAACAAAAAAGCAAAGGTAAAGACCAATCATTTAAAAAAATTACTGAGCGTTCACTTAGTTTTTTCTGATTAGTTTCTTGGACGTAATCATTAAAAATTGTTTTTATTAAAAGTATTATACAAAATGATGCAACGTTAGCATTATATTCGTAATTTAGAAGATTAATTTAGTTAATTGCAAAGTGTGTGATCAAATCAAGTGAGATAATTCCGACCACGTTTTGCTCACAAGAAGGTGTGCGACGCGGCTTGAGTCTAGGAAAAATTTAATCCGGAATTAACTGGGATCTTTATTAGCGACACGTGCAAAGCGACGATAAGATCCCATCCTTCAGTCGTTACGCGACAAAAAGGTAATATGGTACCTTCCAAGATTAGCATTCGCTTAGTGAATGTAAGAGCAGTATTTTCGGCTGCAATTAACGTCCTGCCAATTTGCGGAATTGGTCCGCATTTTCGCTTGTACGCAGACGCTGATAAATTAATACATTTTCTTAAGTTTTCAATGGCGCCTCTCTCGGGATTGAGGTGAAAAAAGTCTTGAGAACTCTCTGTCCTCTTTGTTCTAGATGTGCAACGTGAAGCTCTTCAGAGAGGCAACTTCAATAATTGCGACCGTAACTTATCATTGTCTTTAATTCAACTGCCTTCCTCCTCAGCTTCTTCGACTCCTCCGACGATCCGCAGGCAAGATTCCATTCGCGAAACTTTCTTGTTCCTTGATTACGTTCTCTCCTTCTCTTTCTCCTCCTCATGTTTTTGCGCGTGTGCAACTTGCGCGCACCGGAAGCGAAGTGTAGTCTCCAAATAGAATATAGCGCTTCTCTTCATAGAGATATAATTATTTGTTTGTCCACAGAGTCACGTCGTCGACGTTACGTCGGTTGTTACCACACCTACTAAGTTATATTACACTTCACAGATCTCGTTAATCTCTTGCGCTTAAGGCTAAAATAGCAGAACAGTTTTCATAGGATCACAATTAAAACTTTAGTGTTTCCTTTGAGATATTTATCTTTTCAGAATTCTTATCTTCAGGTTTTTAGTTAGAAGAAATTACATTCTTCTTTTTTGATATATCTTAATATACATCGAAGTATTTCGCCGAGCATGCTCTTAATGAAAGTTATACTATAATCAATCAATATTAACTTATTTATACACTAACTAACTACTTTTAAAATATTCGTTGTCTATTATCCGACTTTTATCGTAAAAACTTTATCGTAAATTTTTTCAAGATAACACCCCATCATACGTCGGACTATAATGGCCATTTTATATTTATATTTATCTGAGCACTGCAGTTGCAGATCTACGATGCGTTTATCGTTTATGCATTCCTTTGGCATTCGCGTCTCGGTGATGACCGATAAAAATGTCCATTTGGAAGCTTACGAGCATTTCGTCCGACAGTTTGTGTCGAATAAGAACTGCCGATGATGTATGCGCCGCTTAAAGCAATCATACGTATCAGCTTCACGTACGGGATGCGAATCCAGCATGTACTATGCACTGAAAATGCCAGCACCGCAATATTGGCGCGGCAGTTACATCGGGGAAGGCGGTCAGTGCGGCGTATCCACTAAGATTTATACACGAAATTGTGAATTTGGTTCCACGAGGATGCTCTGCGGATAATAGTGCATGTATCATAGGCCGCTACAACTTTTACAGCGTCATACGTTTATCTTTATGACAATGCAAACCCATTCCGCCCGCATTTGTTGTATCTTTCTATTTCAATTGAAAAACAATGCGCGTGATCTAATGTGATTTTGAGTATTTTGCGATGAGTATTTCGTGCAACTCGAAATGTTTAACTTTGTATAAAATAAATTTATCATCTGTGTAAATTTACTTGATTGTTAATCCTCTAACATAGGATGTGATTTACTGGACGCTCCCAACGTTCATGGAATCATTTCATCCTTGTTTATAAAATTAAACAAGAACAATGCTCGCGAGCATTGTAAGCGTTAAATGGAACGTATCCATAGAGAGTCTGGGAATCGTCACTGATCACGTAATCATTGCAGTTATTCTGTGATGAGTCCGTGTATTTCTTGTTCTTATGAACCATTGATTACGTTCAGTAGACTCAATAATTGAGTGAGCGCTTTTTGCGCGTATTGTCGTATTGTTCTAAAAGTCTGATGTAAAAGTTTGATTGGATGATCTAGAAAAAGATACTAATAACAACGAGCGCTGTTGATTATATTGACATTGAACGCAACCATATGATATAAAGAACTTGTATTCTTAATAGGCGCCAACTGATCACGTCTATTCTCTATATTATTGGCTGAAATAATTTTTGCAAAGTGTGATTTTAGTTGACGCCTCTCCCCTAGATTTTTTACTTTAACAGTACGATAGATTTTTAGTATCTTACCAAAATAAGATCGAATACAGTCCGAATGCTTTGTTTTGTTCATTTTTCTTTTAATTGATAGCTATTCAAATAGGTAAATAATAACATGAAATTTTTTCCTCTGTTTAGCTGAAAAAAATACAATACTATTTACTTATACATTAAAAAAATAAAATTTTTGAACTGAAAATAATTGCGGTAAAATAAAAATGCAATGACTGACTAATCCGTCACGCCTAACACATCTATCATTAGAGAATTAGTTTCATATCCAGAACAATTTCTATATAAATTTTCACTATTGTTAATTTTATGTAAATTATATGTACAATATATTTATAATGCGCAAGCGATTGGAATACACTTACGAAATGAAGTTAATTAACTGCAGACGTTTCACTTCAGGCACTACGCTTTGAGTACTATAAGCTTCATTCTATTTTCCTTGTAAATGAACGCTTGTAATGAACGATAAGGATAGAACGATACGCGTGAACGTTCAAAGCTAACGCAGCCTGAAATAGTTTTAGTTCTCCTAGTGCTGTTAGAAGATCGAGTACAAACTGAAATGAATTTTAATTTGTACTCGATCTTATCAATTATCTAGATTAAATGTCTGCAGTTAACTTTATTTTTCTAAATACCTTCCATTGTTTATGAATTATATCTTATGAATATATAATTTATATACTAATAACCTCTTATACATACACAGACATTTTTTTGTATTGAATTTATTCTTGTAGCCACATATTATTAATTTATTTTAATTTAATCTTGTATCTCAAGCAGACCGAGTTATAATAACATTATTATAAAATGACGTTATAATGATTGAAAAGTAAATTTTAGCTTATTTTGGAGTTTGACATTATTTTGACTTCATGATAATTCGTGTTCTGCTTGAAATTGTACAAATGAATTTGAATTATTTTTCGTTGTATCGAATTTGACCGCGCTGTGCTCGGGAACAACGACCGAGCGATGTACACAGACTTTGACACCGGAATGAGCGCGATTCTAGAGGAAGAGCGATCCAGTTACGAAGCTTGATAGTAATGACCATTCTTCGCCCATTTCGTATCGTACCTCGAGGTCTCAAAGTGGTATTTACACGAGGTGCATTATTTGGCCAAGTACACTAGCTTTGTGCTATCACCCGCTTTTAGTTACATTCTGTCCTTCGCTTCTATGTTTGTACGGCTCATTTCTACTCAAATGCACTATTACGAAAATGCTGGTTGTTTCGGCTCGTCGTCACGTCCCTCCCTTTCTCAGTACGTATGCTGAAGGCTTTTGAGAGTTTAACAGGTGTATGTCGTTTCGTCTTCTCTTTTGTCACGAAAAGACAATCGCTTTTGCTCATTAAAAATAACGTAATTATTATTATAATTTTGCAAATATTTGACTTACTTTCTCTGTTTCTACCGCGCGCGTACAATTGAATATATTTCGAGGAATTTCCAAGCTAATAAAATTCGCGTATCGTTTTCTACGGATTTTCATAGACGTAAACTCTGTGATGAAAAGACAATGGAAAGGATTACCTCTTTATCTGAATTTGACCAATTCTCTTTCTACTTGAATGATTATCTCTTTGTTTTACTTAAAACGATTATTTTTAAAATAATATTCTGATTTTTTAAAATAAAGTCTCGATTAAATTTTTTAGTGTTATATTTATGTAATTGTATGTTCTACATATTTAATAAATATAAATATTTTATTATCCTGTTTAACTAAATACATAAAATTTTTATACGTCTTCTGTATGATATTTTTAAATATGCTACATCCATTAATCGATGAGGTCGATGAACTCTTTCTTTCCTTTTTCGCGCAGCGTAACGTTATAAAAGAGTCGATAAAAAAAGAAATGAAAAAAGTATTCATCGATAATCGGAAATTAATGTTCAAGAAATTTTCTATACACAGCTGCAGCTACTGTTATTATTACTTTTTTAATCTTTCAATACATGCAAATCAGTTGTGTTCTATACGTATGCTAAGATAAGCATACTATGTTTTCTTTTTATTTCAATAATATATTTTTATTGAAAGTTAGAAAGGCGAAAAATAATTTCAAGCTATAAAATACAAGATAGGTAATCGACATGTTATAAGCTATTCTCAAGAAGTGTTAGCGAATAGTTTTTTTTGATATCTTGAAGTTCGTTGAGGCTATTTATAAGACAAATGGAATACCGTTGTCAGAACTTCCGGATGAATTCTCCTCGTTTTTTTCAATAGGATGACATACATTTTTTTACGTTCAATATATAATATAATGCGAGCTATATGCTATAACATATAAAATCAACAGCAATAGCTTATATAATGAATTATGGTACATTGTATATACATATCTGATTAATATAAGACAACACGCGTTTTTTTTTGCTATTGGCAAAAAAAGCATTTTTATCAGAACCTTTGACTGTTTATGCATTATGATATGGATCGACTGTCGGGTCATGAAGCGTTATCGGGTAACGATAGGCAAAGAGGCAAAGAGGTACATTCATGAATACGATACGCATAGCGGCGAGATGCAAATATGGAATAAGACAAAGGCGGCGCCGCACAGCTGTATAGGTATATAAAATACCATTTTATCGGTTTTCATCATTCTGGCCTTCGTGCTCTTTTGGAATTCATACCTGCGTTCCCTGTCGGATTTCCTCGATCCTTCCTTCCTTCCGCATCCGTGACGCCAAGAAACTCAAATTTCCGTTTACCTTCTCTTGCCACGGTTCGGATCCTTTGCGTTTGAGGAATCCCTTTCGCGCTCCATGCGCGTGCCTCTCATATCTGACACGTGGCACGTGGTGAAGGGGCACGTATTTTCAACGCGCCTTCCACCTTTGGCGTAGAATTATTGCAAAAGTTCAACCAGCAAGAACCCGCGAACTCGAAAACTTTTGAATTTCGAGAGTATAATGTTGCAAAAGCTTATAGTTCTAAAAATTTCTAAGAATCATACAGAACGAAAATAGAGAGAAAAACTTGATAAACTTAAAGTTTAAAAAAAACATAGGAATTTATATTATTAATATAAGAAAAACTAAGATTCCCAGAAAATTCTTGAAAACTGTGCTCGAAATACGACTTTTTCGTATTTCGTATAACCTTTACCAATCGATTTTGGCATGAACATATTCATTCTGCCGATAACTGCGCAACTGTCTTATCACACGCTTTTGCACAGTCAGTATGGCCAACGCATGTTTTATAAAAAAATTATAAACAAAATGGCGTCTTCTTCCTTGGCATCTTACTTCGAATCTTCCCTTGAATTATATGATTGCTACATAACAAATAATTGATACATAATATTTCTATGCAATTTAATTACGAATATGCAATTACGAAAAGTAATTTAATACGAATGAATCGAATGTATAATCAAAATTTTTCTAAATTTTGTAAACTTGTTTCAAGAAAAGTTTCTTACGCATTTGATTCCGTACTCTCTCTCTCTC
>NW_012130068.1:4312763-4329523 GCF_000143395.1 Atta cephalotes | reverse complement strand
CTTACTTACTTACTACTACTTACTTACTACTACTACTACTTACTTACTTACTACTTACTACTACTACTCTACTACTCTACTACTCTCTCTACTCTCTCTCTCTCTCTCTCTCTCTCTCTCTCTCTCTCTCTCTCTCTCTCTCTCTCTCTCTCTCTCTCTCTCTCTCTCTCTTTTAGATGACTCCTTACAATTTTCCATTCCTTTGAATGCTTTCACTTTGTTTTTGTCTACAAGTTGTCATCAAGGATAAAATCGAGAAAATAAGAGGGTACTAATTACAGAGCTTGGAAAGGTCCTAAAGTTATTTTTTATTTTCAAACTAATGAGCAGACTCAAATAACACATTGAGAAGATCTAGAATATTTTCTAAGAATAAGAAACAAGGAGAAAACGATGCATATGATTTAAATGAATCATAGTTTGTTAATAAATTCTTGTTAATAAATGATTTAGTACAGTGAAATCTTAAGGATTTGAAAAAAATTCAAGAATTCATGTTATCTAATAAAAGAGAACTATTAATAATTAAAATAATATTTATAGAAAATGTGTATATGTAGAACAAAACGATAAAGAAATATTTTCGCTGACGTAAAACAAAGAGATCGGTTATTATTTAATGATAATTTATGTTATGCTTAAATATAGCAATTGTGTGATATGACTAGCAATAGGGTCTGATAATAACATTTGATATAACATAACACATTATCGAACTCAGGCAATTATGCATCATTATAGCATATACCAATTTGTGTAATGATGTAGCGAGTCGCGTAATGAGTAACATTTCTCCTTAAAGTTGCTCGGTTCGATTTTCCACTCCGCGCATTACCGTATCGTGAGTTTCATTGCTGAAATTTCGTTTCGTAATGAGGATTTCCGCTTTTGATCAAACAGTCTATCGTCAGAAACTGCTTTTATACATTAGCTTAATTATTTGCTTGTATGAGTATGCAAATAAGTTACACACATATTCTACGCAATAGCACGTTTATCTGAGCTTTTAGGACTGTAAAGCTCTAAGACGCTTAAACGCCAACAGCTTTAATAAATTAGGAAATTAGGTAATTTAAATGATTATGTCTGTGCGATTTTGCTAATCATTGAAATTATAGATAGCGATTATCGTTAACAGAATATGTACTTGGCGAGGTATTGCTTTCTTAACAAGAAATGATTACCATAATATTTATTATCAGTAAGATTAATACCTTATCGATATATTTATAAATCTAGTTTTAATCAGAGTTATCAGTAAAGAGTTGTATTCACTAGGTGGAGAGAGAAAATGCTTTTTTTAATTTAATATTAACACCAACATGATGTGGATTTAAAACACACACTATGATGATGTTGATGTTGGAACACAAGAAATATTAAATTCACATCATTTGTTGTTAATATTAACATTAATACAATGAAAGTTATACAGATACCGTTATTTTTTACAATGAAATAAAAGAATAACTGGAATTGTGTTTGCAGCTTTGTGAGCGAATTTAAGTAAAATGATTAAAAAATTGATTTCTATGAAATATTGTAAAATTTTTCCATCAACGTATATTCAGAAACAAAATGAGTGATGCATACAAATATATTATATACGTACGTTTCAAATAACTAAGTGAATTGGCTGAATATTTGTTACTACTCCAAGGAATTGAATTTGCATTACGTTGCGTAAAAGTATCTTAGAAATTAATTATTTCATGAATTTTATTTATTTGCGATACTTTTTATACATTTTAAAACATTGATTTATATAAAACTGTACGAAAATATTTATAACGATCAAATATTTTCTCTTCCTTGACTATTTGCAAGAGAGAATTGAAAATATTTTTTATTATTCTGGAAATGGGAATAAATGGAAATAAATTTCGCGAAACAGATGTATTGGGTGAAATATAGTAAAACTATTTAAATAGAAAAAAATCTGTTACCAATAGATTTACTATCTGTTACTAAATAGAAAAAATCTGTTATCAATTGAGATAAAATATATATAAAATAAAATAAACAAAAAGAGTTCTAACTAACTCTGTTAAAATTTTAACAAAAAAATTCAGTTGAAATTTTAATTAGAATTAAATATAAACGTCCAGTGATTGATCTCAAATTGACTTAGAATAATTGTAACTTATATTATAACATGTTTCCGAGAAAAAAAAGAAAAAATAAATAAGAAAATTTCAAAGTTTAGACAGATATATGTCAGCTGTCCCAGTTACGACAGCTGGACGTGGCTTCGACATCAATGTATCGATTGGAAATGAACCGTATAAGCGTAGGAGGGAGGATCCGTCAAATCTTCCTTACTTCACATGACAACTCTCAAACAAAATAAGTTAGAACATCGCACTTTGATAATAGGGCACTTGCGTAATCTCGGGAATGCACATCAGGCGAATCGCCTACGAAACGAAAATGTAAGGATTGTTCCCGTTTCGTACGCTCGCTCTATTCTTGCTAGATTTTCGCACGGCTTTAAGGGACACGAGAAATACGGGCGACTCTGGGATCCCCAAGCTTAGTATAATCGCGAAAATAGAGCGCCGTGTTCGCGCGATATTTCTTTTCTTTCTTTGTCTCTGCTACGAGTCGATCCCTACGCGCGACGGTCTGGCCGTATATACGCCACCATTTCGAAAATTTAGAATTACAAGGGTGACGACGACGATGATGATGACG
The DNA here is from genome assembly GCF_000143395.1 of Atta cephalotes. Taxonomy (NCBI): domain Eukaryota; kingdom Metazoa; phylum Arthropoda; class Insecta; order Hymenoptera; family Formicidae; genus Atta; species Atta cephalotes. Next base: position 4,326,829 of record NW_012130068.1, on the reverse strand, counting down.
ACGACACATATATGACTCGCGTGACTCGCCCGTACAATTGAACGTGTAGGTAGTAAAAGATATGGCCATTTCAAAAAGATCTCTTAATGTTTTAACCAATGTATGCTACGTGAGTCGCATACTCGATTACATGATCTTTATTTTACATTCTTGAGAGTTCTCGAATCCGATTTCTTGTGCAATGAGATCTTGAAAAATATAATGACATTGAAAATGTATAACGTAATCGACCTGTAAAACAAGATGCCCGTTGACTTGGATGAGTTATATTTTATTTAATGGTTTTATTATTCGCTAAATTATAATTATATTACTAAAAATTTAACTTTCATCAGCGATAATACTGAATTATGCAGGATTCATGTGTATTAGAAATAAATATGAACTTGATATCGAGCATCATATCTTACATTTTGTTAGCATGTACACATCATTTAAATATATCTAATAAATATAATATATAATTCAGTTATCTGTTTAACATTAAAATATATTGAGTGATCGTTATTAATCTATTTTTATTTTTTATTTTTTAGATTAATATTATTTCTCGCATAAAAGATAGGATTCTAAATTTTTTTGATTTTTTAATAATTATGCTGGTGAAATATTAGATTTTTCATCATCTTTTTACTTTTACAGTAATTTATTCACTCGCTCCTTTTTCTAATGTTGATATTATTTCACATTTATTTTTAATGCATATGAATTCTGCATAATTCACAATCAGTATTATTCGCAATAAAAGTTAAATTTTGTAGCACGCCACATAATTTAACGTAATGACGTCATTAAATAAAAATATGGCTCGTCTGATTTAACGTACAGTTTTACTATGCGATTCCGTTATACATTTTCAATATCAATCTGAAAATGCGTTGATGTATGATTTAATCCATTTGATGGAAGCTGCGCAGAACGAACAGGAAAAAATTCATAGCATGGAATAATAAAGTCATGGAAGTAAAATCCATGCAAACTCTCAATAAGTTTTCGATAATTAAATTGAACATTCAATTTTAGCCGGCAACTTATATTCTATTTTTACAAATTATATAATATTTTACGTAACGATTGCATTTAGATTTATATGTATACTTATGTTATACTTATTATTATATTTATTATTTGTTATTTTATTATATTTATTTATATTTATATTATATTTATGGTTATATCTATTATTGCATAACTTTTGTCGCACTAAATTGTCCTTACTTAAACGATCATTATCGTGAAAGCAAATTGAATTATCACTCTTATCAATTGATATAAATGTAGAATATTGCACCACTTCGTGCTGAATTAGATTTGCTATGCAGTTTGTCGTCCATGTAATTGCAAAAGTGTTTCCACAACGACGTTGCTATGTGCGACAAAAATCCGTCCGTATGAAACATTAATAAAACGTTGAGAATTTCCGCAAAAAGCGTTAATTACACACGTCTAATTTCTTATTTAACAGCACTTCCTAGTGGCTTGGATAAATCCGCGGTCGAACGTTGATAAATATAACATACTCACGCGGGGAATTGCATGCTGTTCCTAGCGCAGTGGAAACTATCAGTAGGGTAGGGTCAGACACGAGTGAAGCCGGGGAAGCCTTTCATCGGTGCGATTAGTTAAGTCGACGTCCACCTACATAAAGCGTTCCATGGTAGATCGAAGCTTTCAGTGGTACGACTCGAATTTCTGTTAGATGAAACGTGACTCGTTATTTTTTTTGTCCAACGAAATATTGCACCACTTACACCGAATATTGTGTTAGTTGTCAGTATGTGTATCGTTCTCACTTACAAGCCTTAGCTGAGAGTTCAGGAATCAATACAAACAATATGTTTATTAATATGGCATTAGATTCATATCGTATTTTATTATTAATTATGTGTAGTTGAATTAACTTGAATTGATAAACGAAAGATAAGATGAATAATTCGTGCGTCGCAATAATATTAATCCGCTTCTCTGCACATATGTTTTTTCTCTTGGCAATATAAATTCACGCTGATAAAAACGAGGACTGGCATAGGTGGAAAAAACGAGATAGGTCGTTATCGTGTTCAGAGATTCGCTTCACCAAGCGTGCGCTTTACGTGCACGTAGAATAATGCATGAGATGGAAACAAATAATCGAAGTCTGAACACGCGTTGCGGAAGAACACTTGCGCGAGTGAGCAAGTATATAATTCATCAAATGTATGCAGCTTAATCACGTAAATGTGCAGCCGCTATTACGTTGCCAACTACTCGTTTTTATTTATAATTTATTTTATACTGAACACAAAAAGTCCATAAATGCGGGAGAAACAATTTTAATAACATTTTTTATTTATGACGTATTCTAATATTTTAATATTATAATATTTTAATATTATATTCATATAAAATATTGCTGGAAGATAGATTTGGTCAGTGCTTGCAATCATTTTCACCATTTGTTGGACGAAACAAATATTTTTATTGGATTTTATTTTGTGCAAACGTTAGAGTGTCGTGGTTCCGAAATAACTATAGTCAGCAACAATAAATATTTTGCCTGTTTTTCCACGACAAATATTCAAACACTCTGCCTCCGACAGTTATTGAGTGACATTCTAGTCCGGTGTTATCTAAAAATATCTCTACATTGTATTTTTGTTTTCATCCGTCTTATACATTTCAGTTATACAATTTAATTTCTCTGATTGCATATAAAAATAGTAAGATAATGTGGAATATTTAGAAATGATAAAAAAATGTTTTTTTTTCTTTTATAGATACACTTTCTTCGCTAGTTTATTTATAATCTTTTTTATAGCAGAGAAGAAAATTGTGGAAAAGTTTTCTTTCTCTTTTTCCTTTTATTCCAGTATATTTTTCTATGAATAATATTATTAGATTACAATACTAGATAAATTGTATTATAGAATTTGTCTTTCAAGTTTCTGTTCTTCTCTCGAACACTTTGTATAAATTGTGCATTAGAAAAAGAGTACGGTTGTGCATTAATTATAATTCTGATTGAAAATAGACAAATCAGAATTTTTGGTTGAATTTATTATAATTCTATTTGAGATAATTAGAATTTTAATTGATATAATCAGAATTTCTTGGTCTCGTTCATTTTCAACTAGAAATTTCTTGAATAGAAAATATTTGATGAATTATGAGAAAATTCCTTTAGAATCTTTAGAATCAGATTTCCCGAATGTCGAGATTTCTCTAAACGGTTTCATATCAAACTGACTTCGTACTCACGTATGGATGTACGGTTCATTCGGACGCAAAGCCATACAAGATGCGCGGCAAGTTACTTGGAGTAACTCGCATTACGAGACCGCACTCTCAAGAGTACTCTGTCCAAGTCCAGTCGGTTTCGCATATAACATACGAACTATCCTGGGATCTTGGTATGCGTCTTAGGAATTTAAGCCGATGGAAACGGTAAGGGTCCCTGCAACAGGAGCACCTGTCAGTTGCAGTCGCCGCCGGCGGGGCGAACAGGCTCGAAGTGCATTCGAATTCTGGATGCAGTTGCGACGACGATGAGTGGAAGAGTCGAGTTGGTGAAACCCCTTTGCCAATTTACGTTCTCGAGGACGCGTCCTTGTTAGATCGCATTGCTAGAATTTAAGCCCTACATATAAATGGATATACATAGGAGGTGAGAATTGGATGCTCAGTCAGCTCTAGTTGGACTACATTGATTATGTGCCATTGTCTCAACCACATCTCGAAACTGAGCTATCCATTTGTCTGTCTTTTTCTCATGACTCTGTCGGATAGGTATCTCATTTATTATCAGCAAGGTTTCCAGCCGTTGTATTTCGCTCTTTTTACTAAATGTATTTGATTACATGTGCCACAATAAATTACATTTAGTTTTTTATGAAAACTTCTTTTGTTGTAATCTAATTTTCTAAAAATATACGTTTAATTGAGTATCAATAAATTTATGCAAATGTTATAGGTTTACAATTACGTATTGCATATCTATTAATTATTATCGCACAGAAATAATACAATAATAGATAATATTTACTATGATGAAATGCACAGAAATAATTATTCTTTTGTTAAATTAATCTTTTATTCCACAAAATTGATTCAGATGACCTTTTGTCGATTGATTATTATCTTAAAATAAATTTGTTTTGGTTTTCAGTGATATTCTTGTTTTGTTTGATTATATAAAACACTATTATACTCGATTTATTAGGCAATTCTATTGCATAAATGCAATTCAATCTGCCATTTCCGTTCGCCAGCGCATTGGAATTCTATAAATTGATTTTATGGTCATTATTTTGTAAAAATTTGAATTGTAAACAAAAGGGCAAACTAAATATGCATTCATATGCAACATGCATATACTTTTGAGATATATGTTTGATAGGGACGATTTTTAATAATGGTGATATATGGAACAAAAGGGAAACAAAAACGCGAAATAGCTATTGTAAAAAATTCAAAAATTTATTTAAAGCTGTTACAGTTTGAAGAATTAAAAGAAATGTACTTTAATAAACAATTAGTTTTTATTTAAAACTGAAAAAAAAACTTTTTATCGATTAAAATGTTAAAATTAAAAAATAAAGATTTTCAGATTCAGATACATATACACTTTTTATATGCATCGTATTTGTAACGAATAAATGGCGACTGAAATTCTTAAAACGACGATCTTTTCTATTCCATTGATAATTTCCTGACAAGAAATTATATTATCTCGTACTTTCATCACCGATCTAAAAGCTTATTCTAGAGATGTCTGACTCATTCGTAATTCACAAGAGGAGACTTTAATTTTGTTCTACCGCGATTTCAAGCTAGCTCGTTTCGTGTCCAAATGTTTCATGTTTTCATTGTTTCCTTCTTTGTTTGTGATGTTAAACGACGTTTATGTAAATTATGACAATATTTTTGAGAAAATATTTAATTAAAATTTTGATGCGTTTTTAAACAACGAAAATGCTTTTGCTTTATATGAATTTTTACTGCGTAAATTTTAGATATTACAAAATTGCATTTATCTCTAATTTGATCATAAATATATATACATAAATATATATTTTCGCATTATGAATGCATTATTTATTTTATTATCTGATATTATATGGTATTTTCATGGAAATATTTTCAGTTTATATTAGTAATTAAAACAGAATATAATTTTTCATTAATTATGAATCTTATTGATTACATATTTATAGTTATTGTGACAAGTTACATTGCTACACAATATTGCACAATATATATGCATATTTAAATTAAAAATATAATAAACTTACTGCTTTATTTTTCGACTTTTGTTTAGTTTATCTGTTCAAAATAATAATAGAATCGTAATTTACGTAATTGTCTAATAATGAATGTTTCGTTTAAATATGCTGTGTTATATGAAAGAGCGACAGTAATATAAAATTCTAGTGCTACGTTGTGTAAGTGAATCCTAATTTCCGCAACGATCTCGTGTGTCATTAGGCGCGAGTGCATTGTGTTAACGGACTATGCAGAAATTCGTGCCAAATTTTGTTGTGCGACGGATGTCTATCACGTTATCGAAGAGATAAAAGAAAAGCAAAGTGAAATAAAATCATGCTTGCATGCGTTAAAGTTACATTGAATCTTTATATTCATTGTCGGCATAATACTATTAAATCTATAGAATCAAATTTAACCTAATTTATTATAAGTCGTCTCTAAAATTAACATAAAAATATATTCACATAAAATTATTTAAGCATTAAAGATTCAGCTTCGACCGTTATAGGCATTTAATTTCTAGTTTATCGATTGTATTTGCAAAAATATTAATTTTAACATTTTTGCATGTTTCAGAAAGTCTACTATATGTCTTATGTTAACATTTTATTTTTTACAGTGTATAATATCAATTTGATACCATACAGTGTCAAATTCAACCATTGTTTTAATATGAAATAACGATATATTGAGTAGAAGCAGTGGCGACTCAAATTAGATTTGGCACTATAGATTTAACAGTGTACATCGTTATCACTGATTGTCTCGAGATCAAGCATAGTTGTCTTGCATCGCAAGCCGTGAGTTGAAAGCAGAATCACGACTAAAAATGCCACGTAGATGGTATCAGTCATGATCCACGCTGAATAATGCACACGACGAGATGTTACTTGAGAGCGCGTTTGATGGAACTCGCGGTCGTTTCCGGCACTTTGACCGCACCGGAAAACTGCGTAAGCGTGCATAAAGTGTGCCGTGAGAGCGCCAACGTTGGTTTAGGATCACGTCAGTTTTACAGGCCTGTTTACCGCGCCTCCACTGAGAAATTCAACCATGCCTTAAAGTTTAGATAGTAGGTGTCCGCCGTGATACGTCCGGAATCTCCTTAGGGGATTTTCGATGCGGCACTGTTGAATCTCTCCCGGAAGCTGGATGTAATCAGTGTGTTACAAAAGCACGCTGTCGGAAGCTTCGAACATACCCGGAGGAACGTTTATAATGCATCGATATTCGTACGCGTAGCGATTATGTATTTAAACTGAAGATATTTTATTCATTTAAAACATTTAAATTAAGATTAAAATGAATTTTTTTATTTAATGTTAATTGATTTTGCATTAAACTTTAAAAAGTGAGCGGAGTTATTTTTCAAATCTTAGAGCTCTTTAAAGTAAGATTTCATTATAATTCATTATATTCTTTCCCTTAAATATTGTTTTAGATTTACTATAGTGATTTTCCAACCGTTACAACGTTATGCTAATATTTAAAAACGGATAAATCTACATTGAGAAAAAATGTACTAAATTTTAATAAATATTTATTTAAATAATGTCAACTAAACAGTTACTTACAATAAATAAATATTTATTCAATTCAGAAATAACTGTTGAATTGATGGTTCTTGTATCAAATAAATCTTTATATTTAGTAAATATTTAGTTGATATTATTCAAGCATAAATGATTCATTAAAATTTAGTATATTTTATTTTAGTGTATTAAAGATTTGTTGTAAAGGGTTTTTATGTGATCATTGAAATTCAAATTTGGTATCCGAAAATTCGAAATAGCAGTTTGGCAAAAATATTATCTTTCAACATCAAAAATATTAATTAATTTCACAAAAAAATAAATTTTTGATTTTGAAAGATAATATTTTTGATGTTGAAAAATAATACTCGAAAAGTATGTATGAAGCTTAGAGAATGTGTGAAATAAATCGAATAAGATATTATAAACTAGCCATGAGAAAAATGCGGATAAAATTATTACTCTATAAAAATGAGACAAAAGAGATTTTATTTGTGAGTATATATAGTATTTATAGTATTTATAGTAGTTATGTAACGGTTAATTTATTAGTATAATTTTAGGAGTTTTGATAGGACAAATATTAATACGCAGCAAACATAGAAATTATAACAGAGACACTATAATGCCGTTCTGCCTGTGAAAGTTAAGCTGTATATTAATTAATTACATAAACATATAATTTGCTTTTAAAAATATCATGAAAAATATATTTACAGTAAATGTATATTTTTTACATTCAATTGCAGAAAAAGGATTTATGTACATATAAATATATTAATTTAATTTTAATTGATTCGACTTGCTATAGATATTTAATAATACATAAGGAGAAAGAAAGAGGAAGGAGGAAAGAGAGAGAGAGAGAGAGAGAGAGAGAGAGAGAGAGAGAGAGCATATAAATCACATTATTATTACCTGCAAATGAAAGATTTGATTCCCTTTTAGATAAAGTTCATTTCTGTTCTATATCTGTCGATTCACATTTGCTACCGCTGAGATGACTGATTCACACAGTCATTTGCGCTTAGTCCAAGCTCAATACTCTGTAAATACTCATGTACATTTACACATCATATACATTCTACATTATATGTAGATATTTTTGTATTTTGGGCGATAATACAATAAATTTTTGAAGGAAAGTGGAAACAAGTTACAATTTAATAAATAATAATCGTAACGAAAAATCGTAAAGAAAAAATTCATATACATGTGAATGTGGGAAAGTTTTTTTCTATTTATATTATTTAATTAAAAAAAATTTAAACAGTGTTGCATAATAAATAATGATAACTGTCATATTACGTTATGTAATAAAATTTTAATGGACGAATATTTTACTGCGTCATTAGATGGAATTTATTTATTATCTTATTATGCAAAGTAATATGTTATATAAATCTGTAATTCCTATACATTTTTATTTTACCGTTTTACTTTGTATACTATTATACAAATATGTGTGTGTTCATATGATTAATTTTTCTGCTCATTTCATAAGTAAATATTCGATTACTTGATAATTTGTGTAGTTCTAATAGTTGTCAGAGACATTTCTGAGTTACAATCAAATCATCCGATAATAAGTATGACAATATTGATTAAATATTTCGAAAAATTGCAAATATATGATGTATTTTTCTTTCAACTTTTTCTCTCGGGTTCTATTTGTATTCCACTTGCAAACATTATTTAACTTGCAAACGCAAAGTTTAAATTCTACTTGAAAAATTGTGTGTAATGTTATATGATCTACTTTGTAATTTATGCGCGAAAATAAAATAGAATGAAACTTTTGACAATTATACTTTAATTTAGGAAATATTTAATCTTGAAAAAAATGTATTAAGTTGTTATGTGAGTAAATACAAATATAGTTTTTATTACGATAATGATTTTAGACGAACGAATGAAACGTTATAATTTATGTTCTTTAAATGAAAATATACATTGTTTATTGTATAGTCAAGAATTCAATTATCAAGAGTTAATATCTAAATATAATATTTCAGACTTAAATTATCTAACATTAACAAGAATGTTGAATATATGGAAATTCTGTTCCATTCACTCGTTTGTCATCGTTATAGTTCGGAATTGTTCGATTAGGAAAGATGTAAATTAACGAAAGGTAGACGGACAGACAATCACCGGACACTCTAAACACTGCTGATTTTGTACAATTTAAAATAGACGGTATAATGCAAGTTGACTCCAAATTATTTTGACAATGAGAGGTCTCATCTCGAGTACGTCGGCTGCGGAATTCCTGGCACTATACGCATCATTATTAAACATTTATATAATATATATTTTATCAGTTTTTATAATTATCAAAAAATTTACAGATAATTACATTTAATTAAAAAATTTTTTTGCGAATTTTGAGAGCGCATAAATAGCGCATTATTATATAATTTATTCATTAATGATTTGATTAATGGGGGGGGAGGGGCAGGCAGACATCAGATAATTGCATAGAAAAAAATAAATATTAAATTATCTTTATTAAATTATCTTAAGTTTACTATTTTTCTTAATTTGCTTGTGCCAAGTTTACAATAGTGATAACAAAAAAAGAAATGTGTATTAAGTATACTTATGCATTTTTATTTCTGAATGCTTGTCTTTATATTTTATACGCGCATATTATATTATTATAACTTTTGGAATTGTGTATTATTTGCTGGTCTGTTAGACATTAATTAATCACTTGTTGGACACAATAATCTGTAGATCAATATCTTTGGTACTACTAATACATTAGTCTACAAATATCCTAGTGATGGAACTACTTGTATTGTATATCTAATTGTTGCAAAATGTTTGGGAACATTTAGGTCAATTATTATATAGCAATTATTATACGTAATTAATCCGTTTTTTATTTTATAAACCGTATACAAGAAATATATGCCTTTTCTCTGAAATATGCATATATCTACTTTTTGTAAAATATTCTAAAAATCTCAATTTTACATCTTCATATAATCAACCTAATATTAACAAACAAATTTCGTGAATATACCTTGAAACTAACTACAAAAACAAAACAAATTATTTATCTTATATAATGCTTATGCAATTCAATGACTATTTTTTCTGTAATTTTATATAAATAATTTTTAAACAAGAATAAGTGGGACTCTAATAAATATTTATCCGAATAAATTTTTGGATAAATATTTATTAGAGTATTAGCAATATGTATAAAAGTTAGTGATCACAAAAATCGCTCGTTTTTTCCGTGATTATGGAACTTAATTATGTGTCAAATAAAATCTTATGATGAGACATCAATCACAAAATATTTTCAAATTGAACTGAAAATTGCTTTAACAGATATGGGTAATCAAAATAATTGTAGTTTAAAAACGTTAGCCCATACGCTTTGAAATGAATTTTTATTAGTCTAATAATTAAATTTAATTAAAACTTTGTATCCCTGGGGATTTTGCTGGTTGTAACGAATTTGAAATCAATTTTTGGAACTTTAAAATGGCCGTTTTAACATAGCGAATCGTATATCATGTTTAAAAAAATGTTTTCATTTTTATGAGAAATTTATAGTTTTTTTTTGCATAGTTAATTATAAATCTGAAGTCAGTTCTTTAGAAAAAAATGACTGACTCAGTATGGTGAAAATTAAAAAACTTTTCCGTTTTTATGAAGATCAATATTCAGTCTATTAAAATTGACCGACCAAATAATTTTTATCAAATACTATTTCTGTGGTTTATATTGTGATATTGATTGAAAATCTCAATTCAGATTATAACAAATAAAAATAAATGAAGGTTGCTTGCTCGGTCCACAATATATGATTGGCGATATTAATTATTTTTATTTATCATATTTAAAAAAACTTTTTTTTACATAACTTGGAGAAATATGTATGATGAAAGTTTTACGCATTTATACAGTAAAATGACCTTACTTATATACCTTATTTATATTACCTATAATACATTACTTACATAGGTGTAAAAAATTTTCTATGATTAGATCATAATGATCCTGTTTTCTATTTTTAAAACAGACATTTATTAACGTTATTAAAAGAAGCTTTATTTTGCATAAGAATCTTCTGTTAAATTCCAGAAACTGTTTCGTGTTGTAGCGTGATTTCCGCTGAAATGTAATGAGATACGACGAAAGTCCATATGGTAAATCTATCAATACAATTTAATTAACAGAATGGCATTGTTACACCGAGGAGTTAATTTTGGATACGCTAAGCCAGCGCAATAGTAGTTTGCCGTTTTGGTCGTCCGATCAATTAAGCATGTGATCTGCATTTTCTTCATGTCTACGGATGCCCTATTGTCGCTCGCGCGAATGTCCCGAGAGTCCAATAATGAAATAAACATGGGCGCTGTATACAGCGAGTAATTTAATTCTACATGTGTTTGACCACGAGTTGGTTCGCACTGACGACTAATGCCAATAAATTGTCTATAAAGCGTATGGCAAGATAAAATGTTGACATCCTGTGCTTGAAGCGCAAATTGAAACTCTATATGACTATTGTCACGCAATTAAAAAATGCGACGTTATACATATACGTAACAATTATTCGCTCATTTCGCGTTTAAATGATCGATTCGTCATTCGCATAAAACACACCAGAATCCATTACTTCGACGTTGCTTGCACATCACTTCAGTTTCAAGTAAATTTTCGCAAAAATTTAAATATATAATTTGACCCAGTTTACTAGAACAAAGGCTATTTTTAAATATTCTCAGAAATAGTCTAAAAATTGAATTCTAAAATTGTATTCTTTCTTTCTTTTTTATCTCACGTAATTAATACTTTGTTTTAAATAATTGCAAATAAAAATCAGATCGTTTTAAAATTATAATTTACCTTCTTGAAAGTATCAAAAGATTTATTATATGCGTAACAAAAGAATTTTCACCTTAGTTCGCAAAACGCAATGTCACATTTGCTCGACTAGACACAGCTATAGCTGACATTGCATATAGTATGAAGAGCGTCGTGTAACACTTTAAACGCTCACGTAGCACTTGACAAGCAATACCGATATCGTTAACCTTTTGTAACTCGCTTGACTTTAACGTAACTTGAGAACTTTTGACGTATTCTGTTAATTAACGATGCAATTTGTAATCCATCATTGCGGCCAACAAATACAGTTTTCTAATGTGGCGTTCTTTTTGTTAAAAGTTTCTTTAAAAATTTTATATATTTAATTACTGCATATACAAGATGTTTTAGAAACACTGCGATTCTTTCATAGACGCTCTTCTTCGCAAAATTCTGTCAGATTGAAAAGAATTTTTAAATTTTAAAATTTCAACTTTATTCGTGAGCAACTCAACTTTATTTGTGTATACAATTTTTAGTCTTTCGAATCAATGTCAAGATTACTTAACGTCGAGTAACTTGTAATACGGATGATAGCACGCGGGTTCGGATATACTGGATATTTATATGTAATGATCCATGCATATCTAATTTAACAGTACGTAGCCATTGGTGATCAATGCAATTGCGGTGGAATTAACTGTGTTTGCGAAACGTATACCACCTCTAACCATCTAACTTATCCATATATAATTATCCAGACTACCTCTTGCTCGCGTATCTCGAATAACGTAAATATATTTATACGTGTACGTGAGATGTCATGATTGGGATGAACGTGAGACCTGCGATGATCTCCAGTTCTCATGACACTACAGAAATTCTCGATTAACGACATGTTCGTTCGATATTTCAAAGGAACTGCTAATTCACGATTCGGATTGCACACGCCTCGTATGATCTAAGGAAAGTGTACAATAACGCGAATTAAAGTAAGAATATTATTATCTCAATCGAGTATTATTAACAGTAATCTCGATAAAATTTAAAATTAATGTAAACTTAGGTTGCCTAATAGCGAATTCTTGGACGCACTCAGTTATAATATATTAAAGTTGTATATAAATTGTCATAAAAATGTTTAATATAAATAGTATAGAAATCGGTTAAACTATAAAATCTTCAATACATTTTATTGTGCTATTAAATAAAATATGTATTTTATAATTTGAAGTACTTGCATTTTATCTTTACACTTTTAATATGCATCCAATTGAAATTGATGTAAGTTCAAATAAATGCAGTCTTTTGATTTTGTAGCCACTATAAAGTGGCTTTTTATAGGGCTTAGATCAATATTGATGATGAATTGATCAATATTATTGCACAATTGATTGCATAACACTATTGATTGTTTGGAGGCTCAAATAGTCTTCGGATAATAATCTGTATTATTTAATATTAATTATTGCACAATAATATTCATCATAATCATAATCATTTGATCAGCAATAATATTGATCTATATCCTAGAGATCATTTTATAGTACAAAATCAAAGGTTATATTGAGCCTCTTGACTGTTTGTTTGGAATTGTTTAAAGAGTCAAAATAATTGTATGATAATAATGAGCGTAACGAAATGTTATTCAATTAACATATGCATATCTTAAAACAATATATACAATGAACATATTTTATCTATCTGACCAAGATGTTTTAATTTTGAATGATATTTGTTGAGGAAGCGTTAGAATTTCCCAAAATACTATTTTAAAAAATTGAAAAGGAGAATGATAAACTATATAGCTTCAATTATGTGCAATTTTACACATAAATTTTCTACGTTATGATTTTACTTAATCAGTTTATTTTTTCCGGTTTATTTTGTATGAGATAAGTCACATTATACATTAATTTCTTATACATTAATTTCTTTATTCGAATATTTACAAATAAATTAATTTTTTCTGCTAAATGAAATATAAAAACAAAATAAAAATAACGCCAAAAATAATGCCAAATAAAAAATAAAAACAAAATAAAACGATATATTTATAAAAATCCCGCAAATTACCGTTACTGAATTAATCGGACATTGAAATAAGACATTAAGATACTCAACTGTTGAGACATATGGAAACCGTAATGATCGCAACAGTAGCAAACAATTAAGTCTATTCACAACGGAAGAATCATCTCAGAAACAATTAATTCCACTTTCAGAGAACGGATCGCAATGCTCATTTGTTATAGAAAGGAACGTCCAAGGTATCAATAGAATCATTAGAAAGAGAGAGAGAGAGAGAGAGAGAGAGAGAGAGAGAGAGAGAGAGAGAGAGAGAGAGAGAGAGAGAGAGAGAGAGAGAGAGAGAGAGAGAGAGAGACGTAGTACGTACGTACGTACGTACGTACGTACGTACGTACGTACGTACGTACGTACGTACGTACGTACGTA
>NW_012130068.1:4305502-4312743 GCF_000143395.1 Atta cephalotes | reverse complement strand
GTACGTACGTAGTACGTACGTAAGTACGTACGTACGTACGTAGTACGTACGTAGTAGTAGTAGTAGTAGTAGTACGTAGTAGTAGTAGAGAGAGAGNGAGAGAGAGAGAGAGAGAACGAACCGGTTGTCCATGAGAGAAGACAAATGTCGTGCCTCTTTCGGCAGACTGAAACAATTTCAGCCATTTGTCTATCAATGACTACATCCGGTGCTGTATGCACATTCTCGTGATTTTTTCGTCCATGATCTCGTATTCCGTTTGCCGAGGTTTTCGCTTTCTTTCATTTTTACATTTTACTGAAACTGGCTCCGTACCAACTGAATAGCGCATATCCGGCGCATATCTCACGCTTAGGAACAGGCCGATTATCTGCTAGATATAACTAACGGCTGCGGTCGTAAATGCAAAAGTCAATTCGTTCGCATATTTCCGCGCTATGCGAGTAGGTTAGCGCTATGACTTGTACTCCGACTGCAGTTTTACCAGCGCGACACGATGGCTCCGGGGTTTTCTTGAAATTCTCTCCACAGTGCACTATGCAAACGGGCTGATGTAAGCACAGCTTGCCAGATAAGTTCTCATATTACAAACTTATTTCTTTCTGTTCTGATATATATCTCTCAACTGGTCTGATAATTTAATAACGTATACGCCTATATTTTCCATTCCCTCTGTAATATATATTTATGAAAAGAATTATATACATTTGTAATGAAAATATTTTTTATGATTAAAAATGGATCAATTACATTTATCGTAGCGTTAACATTTTACATGGAAATAATGTAATCGAGAATGTAATTGAAATGTGAAATTCCTTTCCGTAATTTTCATACGTCGATTATATAAAGAAATGTTACTGTATGTAATTAATTGCGTGACAAATAATACACCATGTATTCCATTTAATGCAGTATGATGTAGAATGCATTCTTTAATTTAGTTTGCTTTGTCAGCCTCTGTTGCCTTCATATATTATTGTAAAGAGAAAATCCTATGAGCGTAATGTTTCATCAGAAGTAGAACAGAGTTCTGTATTACAGCAACTTTGTTTTAACGTTTATTAATATTAGAGAAATATACAGATTCGAAAAATCTGAAAATGTCATGTTATTAACATGTATCTCTTGTTTTTCTCAAATTATGTACATGTTTTCTTTTTTTTCAATTTACTTTTCAACTGTCAACTTTTGTGTATTATTCATTTAAACATACGAAATAGATAACACTGAAACATGGAAAGCATATTATTCATCTTAAAATTATTATGTAAATTTTAAAGTAATTTAAAACGTCTGATTGATACTATGGAGAATTTCCATATTTTATTTTTTGCATATTAATTACTGCGTGTAGCTTTGAAATAAGAAATATTACGTCGCACATCATTGGGTAGCTTTTACATTAAAAGAATTGAGTGCTTTATGTTCAAAACTCAATAATAGATTGCTACAGTTCCTTTATTATAGAAATGAACGCGATGGTATTTCTCATATCTATTTCCAACGAGATTCTCTTTTTATATCATATTTACTGAGACTGCCAATTATATCGTACTGCTTCATCTTTTTTTTATTTTCGACATACAGACGGTTTTTAATTTATAGTATGTCACAAACGTTATAAAATTACAAGCTAGCCTGGATTCATGGATATGAATTATTTTTCACCGTTCGCCGTCGTTCACCATTGCGAACACCGAAAGCGTAAGGATCGCAATAAATCATCCGGTTTGGAAGTAACTGCCCGATTAATTGAACACAGTTGATTCCGGTGTAAATTCGGCGCCAGCCGTTTGACAGGTTCGCATGACCTACACTTGTCTCGTAGTTTTATCGTGCACGATATATGGATTGTACGGGTCGCGAGATCGCGGTTCGTCGGCATAACGTCGATAAAGCGGAATTGTCGGCCGAATAGGAAAGGGCAGCTCGATCGTTTCTAGAAAGAAAAAAATGGCCTATTAGGGAGGGTCTCCCTCGATTCATGACGGCGAATCCATGCTTCTCGATCTTTTACGGGCCGCTTACTCTCTCTACAACTGTCGAATCTACGACTTATTGCCAATTTTGCAAGCAATGGTATAGTTTCCATTTGCTTGACACTATTCTGGATGATTTGTGATTACTTTCTTTCTTTTTCTTATTTATTTTATTATTTACTTTATCACTATTGCATAACAATTGAATATTTTCTTTTAATTTATTATAATTTTATTCATGAACCTTTTGATGGAACTTAACAATGGAAAATAATATAAAAAATAATGCTTGATTACTTAAATACATAACGTCTTTTAAATTGTTTATTTTTTTCTAATTATATAAAACAGCATAAAATATTCATTTTGAAAACTTGGCAAAAATATCTCAAGTCCAAAAAGTCATTGTCTTGTTACACTATTGTTTGTAAGATACGATCCAATAAGCGATAAGCATTTATAACTCTTTAACAGTTCACATAAGATGATGTCACCCCTGAAAAAAAACCGATCAAGTCAACTATAGAGAATGGATTTCTGATAGCGACGTTGATGGATAGGATTTGGAGTTGATGACGTGTATTACACGACGGTTTCAGTTACACGATAGACATGAGTACACACGTGTTGCCTAGAGTAATCTGGGAAAGCCATTCAATTCTAAGTGCGTCTATATGAAAATCATCTGGCTTGATTATACATATTGAAATTTAGATAATAATAAAATAAGAATTCTTAATTAAATTACCAATATTTTTTCACAAATATTTGAGATACATCTCTCACCAATTTAAAACAAAAAATTAGAGTAGTCTTTTTATAAATATTCTGATTTTAAACGAAAGAGATTTTGAAAGAAAGGGAGCTTTAACAGAAAAAGAAAAATACTACAATGAGCCACTAGAGATTTTTAATTAAGATAAAGATTCTTTAACTTTTCATAAAGTCAGGAATGCATGCTACCATTCCGTCCAAACATGTTTCTTCACCGATTTCCATTGATCAAATCCACTTCCAATACTAGAAGTTTCGACTTCACTTTGACGGATTTTGATTAGCTCGAGCGACCGGTTTTCTGTAACACATCTGCAGCAGCCGCGGGCCATTGAAAAATAACATTCGCTCGGTGTAACGTTGTGTCGTTCTCGCGACAGCTTTCGTTTCATTTAACGAAATTTAGCCAGAACGTGACACTGGTACATCGCGTCGCGCGCGGGTTACATTTCGTTGGTTTTGCGCGTCCTGAATTCACAAATCCCCTTCGACCTCTTATTTCATTGACAGAGAAACAGTAGGTTTATCCCTCCTGATGTAGAATCGCCAAGATTTAATCAGTTGGACGGATTCGTGTCGGGCTGTCTCTCCGACGCGATCTTCGAGACGGAGATGTATAAGGAGCCGGGAATTGGTTTACACTACTCGGCGGGTACAAACTCGACGGGAATGAACGCCGCCGTCAGCGGGAAAAAGGCCGAGGGACAGGGAATCTTGCCGCCGCCTCCTTAAAATTCGTTGAGCGCAAAGAGGGAGCGCACTAGTCTGACCCCCTTCTTCTTTATCTACTTGGCTTTGCCTCTCGAAGGCCGCCAAGAGCTGTAACGGAAGGAATTGAATTGATACTGAGAAATCGTATTTGAGATGGTAGCCTGAGAGTGGAAACAATAGTCGAGATACACTTCCGATTACATTCAATTACTTAACGTCCGGTGAATCTCTGTTTTCTCACAAGATGCAATTCCATTGCATACATCGGACGGATCGCTTTAACTTCATTAATATTATTTATTCATTCTATCGATTTATGCATCATAAAATTTAAAATGATTGCAATATATTAATATTAAATCGCGTTTGTGAGCTCATCAATGCGAAACGGAACGATCCTTCAAAGTTTTGTGTACGAAATAAAATGTGGCTTTTATGAACGATAGTACAGAATTTTACATCAATCTTATATCGATAATTCGATATAAGACAGCTCTTGAGATGAGAATACATTCTTTTGTATTATCTCAAAGTAAGCCACTGTGCGAAAAATGAGACCTCTCTGTTCTTAAGATAAAAGAAATTTGTGCGAGCTTGATCTATAACATCTTTTTTTGATTAACTTCAATCAAACTAAATTCTCAGCCAAATAATAGAACAATATATAAGTTGTAACCAAAGATATTGCCAACTAGAATACACAAATTTTTTTAATTTCTACAGTTTCTAGATTTTTGAATCGCAAAATTCCTAAATTCCCAAAAATCCATGAAATATGACGAAGATTTAAGTGATAAGAATTCTGAGCATTGCAATTTTTTAAATTAAAATTTTATTTATTATATTCTTTCTATCTTTTTTTAAAATGATTATGATTATGAGCAAAGTTCTGATTTAGAAAGAAAAAAATTAACTTGCTACAACATACTCAATCTCAAATATATCTTATATATATAGAATCGTTACACTATTATAGGCAATAATACGCGAGATGAAACATATTACATATTATACTTACTCATATATTAATCAACAGACCAGAAGTAAATTTAATTTTTCTATTATATATGATTAACCTTCTATATTCTCGTGTAATTTATTCGCGAGATGTAATATCTAATTTCTATGTCATTAAAGGAGTTGTAATTAAAAAGTCCAAATGCAAATTTTTTCGTCTTATGCAAATTTATGCTGAAGAAGATCGAAAGCGTAAATTCCTTGAATTGGAAGGATCGTACTTGTGGAAAATAAAACGTTTGATATTCAGTCTGGAGGGCATTGAGTCTTTGAGATTTCATAAGCAATCTTAGCATACCTCTTTGCAATATCTTTCAATAATATCCGCAAGATTCTCTTTATTGGTTTTAGCGAGGCTAATGAAATTTGTGAATCAATGGAGAAAGACTTTGATGTATCTAATGCTGATTTATTATCTTATTCGCAGTCTATATAATATATTAAATATTATATCCATGAAAGGATTTCTATATAGAAAATTTGTAGACTGAAATGGAGTGAAAATTCTATTTTGTTAAAAGTTTAAGAAAATGCACGTTATTTAGAAAATAATTTGCATAATTTACAGTTATTTATTTTTAGAAAGTAGGTGTTGATATGCGAAATTGCTTAATTTCGTGTAGATAATGATTTCATTATTATTTGATTATTATTCTAATAACAGAAAAGAACGAGTTATGTGTGTAAAGGTAATGGAATTATACAATTGTCGAAGATATTGTCGAAATCTGATTGTACTGCACAGTGTGTAACGAACCGGCTTAAATTGGGACGACTACAATGACCCTTTGGGAGTAAGTGAATAGCTTTGGGCAGTTCGCATGCTGTTTATCAAGGCTCAAGTGGAGCGTTCATCGATTTACCAAACGGATCGGCAGTATTCACGGTACATTAGGCTGACTGTAGAAACCACGTGTGATTCCGCAGAGAGTAAGAGACCTAATTACAACTGCGTTGCGTCTCAAATCATGATTTACACCTCGCTTTAACACCGTGTTTCGTGTATACATCGTTAGTGGAAGGTATCCTATAATAGAATAAAAATCTAAGGAGAATAAAAAACCCTTCGTTGGAATTATTTAAATCGGAATTTTTACGTTCCATTGAATTCGCAAGTAGTATTTATTTGCTAATAAAGATCAAAGCAAATATCAAAAAATTAAATGAATTGTACACATTACAAAAACATTACAAAATAACATACATAAATGTAACATACATAAATGTACATAACGTTACAGTAGAATACATATATTCCTTTTTTTGCATATAAATATTTTATGCAAAATAGAGAGAATTCCTATATTTATATCGCGCAGGATTTACGCTGCAAAAGTAAGAAAAAGTAGAAAAAATATGTAGGGATAATTTGCATGCAATCACTCTGTTATATGTTTTTATTTTACATTAGTAAATATTGTGTTATGATTTTAGTTTTATCGTTAATATTATATATAATAATAAAATTATAATTGTCAATTGAATTTTGTTTGTTAACGTAGTAATCAAGTCATTGTAGTAAATTGAAATTTTTTATAACTTAAAAATATATCGTAAATAAGAATACCATCTTGAACCTTAAAGATTTTTTTATATTAAAAACATATCTAAATTTTATTAGTCGCTTTAATTACCGCTTCAATTTAATCGCTTTAATTATGTACACCGAAAAAAATTCATTATAATTTTACTTTTGATACGGAAGATAAATTTATGGCATGTTAACTATTATGATAATTTCATAGAAATACGCAATCTATTCTTATTACGTCTATGGTTATATATCGTTGTTCAAATCGTTAGTACAGGCAAATGTAAAATAAGAATAATATAATCTGACATTTGCAAATTCTGACATTCTCTCGCTCTTCTTTTAATAATTTTTAAAATAAACATGTGGAACATTACGATTACATAATGCACCATAATATTTAGCTTTATAGGTATGTGTAATACAGAGAGCACATATGAACCTTTTTATATGTATATGAACCTTTTTATAAATTTCTACATTTACAGATGTCCGTTGGTTCTCTCTCAATTAGAAAAATTTAAACTTTACTCAGAATATTACAACGATAATGCCATGTTTTTTAATTCTACTATATATAGGTTAAAATGATCGTAGGTGACTACTATAGGTGTCCGGTCGTTCTAGTTCTTGCTGTACTATAATTATTACCGTCGTGATGTATTACGGCAGCCAATGCGGGCACTAGTTCCATTTCGAGAGTTCTTGTCACACCTGCCAATGTGTGCTTCTACAAGCATAAGTTTTTTTGGCGTTGTTCGTTACGTCAGAAAAATTGCATTCCTCTTTTTCGTCCATTACGGTCGCTTTCTAAGCGCGTTTCGGCGTAAATAGGAATGTTGTACGTTCATTACTCCTCTCGTTAAGCGTTCTTACGTGCTATTTGAGGTAAAGACAATATATTATTTGGGCTGTGTTCCTAAAGCTCTGCTTTTTATAACTACCGCAATGGAGTAATCTGAGACGCTCATTAGTCGTTTTTGATGCATGAAAATTTAATCGCACAATTTAAAACTTATATATGTACATTGCACATACGTAACTAATTTAATGCTTTAACTTTTAGTCTTTAAATAGGTGGGTAAGATAGTCACAACACCCTAGGTAGTTTTCCTTGAAACTTTGTTCTGGAAAATAAAAAGTATTGCTCAGAAACTTCCATTATGTTTTTTATTGTTACATACCTCTCTATCTCACAATGTAACTAACTTAACGCAATATTAACA
>NW_012130068.1:4289452-4305482 GCF_000143395.1 Atta cephalotes | reverse complement strand
ACTAAGCTAACTAATAATATATAAGTATATTAAATTAAACTTAAGTAATTAATTTAAGTTTAGTTGTTACGTTACGTTCGTGTGTAGTATATATATATATATATATATATATATATATATATATATATACACACACACACGTATATATATATATATATATATATAAAATTAAATTACCTACTTACTTAAAAGTTAAAAGAGTAATTATAATTATTTCTTATACTTTTATCGCATATTTATATTGATAGAAACAATTGATTTCTCATTATTTATTATTGCGATTATTCTTAAGATACGTTCAGATTATCGAACATTAAGCCACAAGCATTTCGGTGAACATTTTATTGAACATTTTAGTAAACATTTTATTGCCGAGCTGTGATCACGTGCTTACTAAAATGTTCATGCACGAAGAGAATTTTTTCTTAGCATTTACCCTGAAAATATGATAGTTCTGAGACAACATTGTATTTCAAAGAATTTTATGTAAATTTCTCTCATTCATTAATAATTCTACAATAAAATATAAAGTAAGTTTGACTAATTTTACTGAAGTGCATAATAAAAATCTTTAAAATATTGTATTATACCATAACTACTATGTTTTGAATTTTAAAAGATAATTCTCTCCGTGTGATTTAAGGTTTGGCTTGATAATCTGGACGTACTTTTATTTCTCCTTAATATTGACATCGTATATTTATTAAATTAATGATTCGAAGTACACATAATCCGTGATAAACCGAGCAGTACTTCCGCGGAATTATTTTAACATTTATAAACGTTGTCGGAAAATCGCGCCAGGAAAATATCAGATTCATTTCACTTAGACAGATAATAATTGATCAAATTACACACACTGTAAATCCCTCAAAACTATGCGGATAGTCCATAGTTTCGCGAAAACTTGATCTCATGCGTTGCGCAACTGGCAACTTTGGCCGGGAAGTTACTTTCTCGTAATACGCGCTTGTGGAGGTCGCCCAATTCCGCACTCGGAAAATCGAATCGTTCCGAGACGATATGTTTACGTGAGTGTCGGGTCTCGAGGCGCCGAAAACGACTGCGGCGTAATATAAAGTTCCGAGATGGATGTCGATAGTTGTCTTTTGATTAAAGAACTTTCCTCGCAAATTCAGATAGATAGGTATTTAACGTTCTCCGGGACAAATTTAGTATTAAACATAAAAATCCTAAATTATTTCATGTAACGCGAATTACAAAACAAAGCACATAATTAATAATAAATGAATTTGGATCACTATATGAATAAATCAAATTAAGTAAGAAAAGAGCCAATATGATTGAGATTAGATTTAGCCTAATAATATTTTTAAATGTAAATTCTAAATATTTCAGATATAAATAGTGGCGTTTGTAGCTTGAAATGCTATTATAAATTGTAACTGAAATAATAATCGTAATTAAATTGATTATTGATAATAATACTATATCTTGCGAAAAAATATCCTTGCTAAGACAATATTTTTTCTCAATAAATTCTTTACAATATTTACGAATGTTAATAGTATTGTTTTAAAATTAATTTTATGATATTATTTCAGTTTAAAATTTGTTGTATCACGAGAGTGCAAGGCTGCCGCTTCTTCAGGCAGCTGTTTATAGAATTTACGGGTCAATCGTTAACAAGTCGTACTGTCAAAGTATGATGTTCAGGACGTGATGGAATCACAGATTGAATGTGGTGGTGTCGTTTGATAAGGGTTCAGTCTTCCAATTAATATAGGTCAGCATTCGTGGTGTAAGAAGTTTTATTTCCACTTATGAGTACTTGATGTGTTACAATCTTACGACGTCTCGCAGTAACGCTCGCAGTAACGGAGATTCTCACAGTAGTCGTGTGTCTTCCACTTTTCGAAACGGAGTGCTCGAGACTTACACTTTTATATTTACAAATTAGGCCGAATTAATGTATAGTTGCATTTTAAAGTAAAAGTATGTCATCGGTTTTGAAATCAAAAGTAAGTGACTTGATTTGTGATGCTGTGCTGCAACTACTCAAACTTTAAATAATCTTATGACCTAAAAAATCAAAATCTACGTCTGCAAAAATTCTGCAGACGTAGATTTTGACCTATTTAGATTATTTAAAGTTTGACACACCACTACGGTAAGGGTAATTTATATAATTGAAAGATATATTTAGAATGTGTATATAAAAACATTATTATAGGTGCCATGCTCTATTAGCTTTGATCGTATTGGCCTTTCTCTTACTTATTTGATTGACGCACATAATTTTTATATTAAATATCGCGATGAAAACTTCAGCACGAATTTTTTAAAATTTATGTATCGATTTTATGCCGGTTTATATGGCTTTTCATCACGGTCGAGGTAGGATGCATCTACGGTTGACTTAAGTAATAAATGCGGCCGAGCTCTGTCGGATGCAAGCCGCGCATATACTTGTATTCGCTATATTGTGGCGAACAATTGTGGTGTTATATCAGTGACCAAGAATACGAGACCTCGGGCCCTTCGCATGAAATATGAGCGACGTCTCAACAAAA
Source organism: Atta cephalotes (assembly GCF_000143395.1). Classification (NCBI taxonomy): domain Eukaryota; kingdom Metazoa; phylum Arthropoda; class Insecta; order Hymenoptera; family Formicidae; genus Atta; species Atta cephalotes. Next base: position 4,302,948 of record NW_012130068.1, on the reverse strand, counting down.
TACGGACCAAAGAAGGATTTCCCAAAACTTTCCCTGCTGCAGTATGCACTGTGAGTGCATGTAACAAACGAGAACATTATAACTTTTTAATAGCCCGACATTTACATCAAAACAGATTACTGCAATCTGTTATACTGTTGGTTCGTAATCCTCTAGTGCGTTCAGATAATTTTGAAATTCGCCTCCCGATTGTTAGCTTCACTTACACGCGTAGTTCGCTGTGCCCATCCTAAGGATGTAAATAGGATTAATTTTCCTATTATCGTTGCTATTAAACCATTTATATATACCTCATCGCATCTCGAGTCCCACATTTGTGTTTGCGCTCGCCATTCGTCCGCGTTCCTGTATACTGTTTTAGAGTATAAGTAATCAGCATCGCGATAACTCGAATCCTGAGTACACTCGGGCATTGTATACTAAGAAGCAGCAACGGTAGCTTCGCCCGTGAGGATACATTACCGGAGATTATGGCGCTGCGAATACTAAATCTTCCAGAGAACGGCAAGCAGCTCAAACCACGCTAACGAGAATCGTGATTTACGCGATGCTGACAGTTTTCGTCTCCTCCATGTCTTTCTCCTCCTTCTCTTTCCTTGGTCTTCATTTCTTGTGTATCGTCGCATATTATTCGCCTGTAATGCCGATGTACGCACGAACAAAGGATAAGATTTGATAAGCGCATTCGCCTCTCCGCAATTGAGTGAGGAAACAACAGAAGTCATTGACGTTACGAAACTCTGTTCCTGAACAAGCTTGAAACGTGTCGTGCATTCGAGAGCGTGCGAGGTCCAAGCGGACGAAGCTCGAGCATGAAGAACGTCGAGAACTCAAGATGAAGGTGCAAGGGTGAACTAGTGGAGTTAAAAAGTCACGTCAACCATCCGGGAAATTGCAGGATTTGTCGGACCAGGTCCGTGAAGACTATGGCGCTGCTTGCGAACCGAAAGAGGAGACAATTGGGAAAGATTGGAGACAATTTCGAAGTTCCGGATGAAGCTTACCATCGCGTTGCGCATGACCTTGCCTCGATCATTCCCTGAATTACTGTCCTCGGGGAGTACGACGATTACATGAGCCACCTTACTCTAGCAATCAACACTCTCACGCCTTCTTGCAGAGCGCTTCCAACGTGTATTACAATGCAATCGAAATATATTCCTATAACGAGAGTCGATAAAAAAATATACGTGACAGATTATCAGAGTCGTAAAAAGATGCTAAACAAATAACATTCTCCTCTGAGACAAAATATGATTAAAGATAAAATATGATCAAATATGATTAAAGATAATTTGATATTTTTCTTTTTAATTTTAAATTCGCATAAAACATTATTAAATTAATAAAATGTCGTAAGATCGTGATTTGCATATACAATATATAAGTAAATAATGAAAGCGCGTATACATTATTAAATTACCTTACAGACCAAGTTTTAAAATTGAGCGAGCAGTTTATAAAATAAAAGGATGTGATCCGTTGAATGGGATCATCAGCCCACAAAAGGTTATTAATTAATTATGAATTCGTAAGATAATTAATATTCATATCTGTTCTATTGTTTTGAAACTTTATTAAAGTATACGGGAAGATAAATAAAAAAGCTAAGGTCATCCAATGAGTAATTCTAATGTAACGTGCATATAACTTCTCAAAACTATTCACATAGTGTGACATTTACGAGAACGTATACATTGCTAATAATAAATTGAAGATAACATCGTGTGTTACTCGGTAACGAGCTTAACGAGTTAACTGCAGTATTATATATTTGCTCCGACTAATCAACTAATCATTTTACAAAGCATACCCTATCAGTTAATTAACGAATTGAAGGATAACTGGAGCAGGAGGAGAAACAAGAACCTCAAGAGATGTACCATTAATCCATGTTCTAATTCACGGACCAATCTAAATCAGTCGATGTACAATATATTCAAAGGCTGACCTACCTTTACATCGAACTCGAGGATTGTACACCAGAGGAAAATACTAATTCCTTGAGCATGCGCTTCGCGTAATTATATCATGGCTTTAGTATAAATCCCCGCGAGTTAAATGTTCTCGACAGAAAGTCCGATAAAACCGAACCATTTTTTTATTTCGATAAACGAATTGTTTATGAAGTTGTGAGGCACATATCTTTTCGTATTCTACTAAAAGCTCAATAACCAGCTTTGACGATAACGAGTGATATCATTGTCTCAGGACAATTTTATACACGAAGAACTGTAATTTAATATCCGTCATGTTGCATGAAGTCGGAAAAGGTTCCTCGTTTTAATTACAGAATAAATTGCATCACAGATCCTTTCTTACGACAATACGCTTTTTTACACTGTTTGTATATTATTCTGTGAATAAATCCAACTTTCTATAGATATTACACAGCAAATTACTTTTATATATTGTTCTTGAGTATATGTATATATGTTGTTATACATATATAAAATATATTTTACTATATTATTTTAATATCAGAGATAATCTTTTTACATTATCGTATCATATTATTTATTAGTTAACTGGTGAAATTAACTTATATTCTACTATTACTCGGCGAAATAATATTACAGTTATAATTTTGTAATTAACACATTATAGTTTACATTATAGTTTATTTTTACGGAACAAGACATTATTTTATAAGACATTATTTTTGCCGATAAATATTTTAATTTTTAAAATAAGACATAAATAATATAGATAAATTAAAATAGCACAACTTTTGTCTTTAACTTTGCAATGTACAACATCAATTATCGTTAATTATATTCAGAGAATATATTCAAGAATAGAAACATTGGAAGTAATAGGACTAATATGCATGTTATTAGGCGTATACTCGGAGGAATACAATAAGCCTCTCAAGTAATGGCCCACTTGTGGCGGAATTTCCGAAATAATAAGCGTTTACACATGCGAAATCTCGTTCCTGCCGAGCCAAGCTTCATCACGACTGTTTAACACGGCCGGCAAACTTCGCCGGACTATCGGAGGATTAGCGCAACCGTGAACCTGAATCTCATAATGGGCTAATATCAGTCTGTACAAGCTATGCAAATGAAATATCGGTTCAGAGACTCAATGTTCTAGCTCGAGGAAATTTCCTGCCGCGAAATCACTGGTAACGGGGCACGAAGGCATCGAGAGTAGCAGGAGAAGCCGGAGAAGAGCGAGGCAAGCGGGTAGGATTAACGTTGCGGCCATCTTTGGGACAGACCCAATGACCCGACGGTATCACCATCGGGATTAATCGTGATTGATTTAGGTAAGACAAATGCAATCGGAAAGCGGCGGTTCATACAGTTCATACTACGCACTGAAGAACCCTTACCGCACATGGAATATTAATTCTCTCAGGTTGGCTCGACTGCCTTTCATTTTCTTCCTCGTTTTCCTCTCGCTGCTGAGTATTTCGCAAAAATATCTGTTTGTTGTATTATTTTTGGTACCAAGGTAGGAAAATTTCTTGAAAAATAAACTAGAAATAGTTTTCAAAGAAAAAACATTGTTTAAAAATTTTGTTTCTTTCGCAAATACACGAATATAATTTATCATTTAACGAATTTTTTAGGAAGTCTATAAAAATTTTAAATTGAATGTATGGTATTTTATGATAAGAACATAAATTAAAATTTTTTTATTTGAAAACAAATATAGAAAGTTAAATTTATTACAAGCACTTGTAGAAAAATTATTTGTAACGTTCTGTAATTAGTACGTCACTTAACACTAATTATGATTATGATGTATTGTGATCATAATAGGATGTTTGATTTTTACTTTATATTTATCGTGAAAACGATTTTGATATTAGACAAGTGAAACATGAAATCCATTAGCTGTATTTAATGTAGAATGCATAACGGTAATATTACTCTGTCTCTGCCTTTCTCTCTATCCTTATCTCTCAATATATCTCAAGTATCTCTGGGATTTAGACGAATTGCCGCGGTGCGGAATCGTTTCGGTCATCGATTGGCAATAATTTTCTGCAGAATTGGGGCGTTAATTCGAAATCACTGTCCGCAAGACAAGGATTTCCGTGATCCGATTTGTGTTATCTCTCCTCAAAATTTCCCCTCGGAATCTAGTGCACTGGTTAGCCTTCGACTGTCCTTCAATTATCCGCGTTTTGGACGCAGGTCATTCATTACTATTCATCAAGCAGGCATGATTTACTGCTTATCAGCCTGTACATGTTTATGTAAATTAGTATACCTACATCATGAGAGAATATAGTTTGTGAGAATAGAAAATATAAATTGCATTATATACATTCGAAAAAGCATGTATCACAAAAATAAGTATTTATAATAATCTTTAATAATTAATTACCTTTAATCTTTAATAATTAATTACCTTTAATATTAAGATACTTAACAATTGATACCTAACAATTGATAATTGCACATAATATTTTGCATATAATATTATATCTTGCAGTAGCAAGAACTAAAATATAAATAATATTTATGTGAATATATGTATATATTCAAGGAGAAATACAAATAGATTTTTATGGGAATTGTTTTTCCTGTAATTCTAATTTAGAAAGACTTAACGTAAAATGCAGTGATAATTTTTCGATTTTTTCGTTTATTATATAACAAGGAAATGTATAACAAGGAAGTACAGATTTTAGTTGACCAAAATAACTTGTTATTATCTACGTTAGCATAGTTCCCTCGAGCCATAACCGGATTTGGACTTCCTGCGCAAGTAGTAGTACAAGCACTAGCTTGCAGGCACTAGAGAGCCTTTCATGCGTTGCGAAACTTGCGCGAGCTGTAATTCTAAACTTTTCGTGTCACCAGAGACGGTGCGAAACGCAGTGGAAACGGATATCTTCCTAGTAAGTTACATCGCATTATTTTCACGCCACACATGTATTAATAGATCGCTGACACCGCAATGCTTTTCTATATCGAACGAAAGAATATGACGCGATACTAATATGAAAAATATAGCGAGAATGCAATTTTGATATTTCATATACAGTTTACGTACATTAATAGTTTTATTTTTTTAGTTACATTTTTAATAAAATTTTGCTTCTGTTATTTTATAATAAAATATTTTTTGTAGAACAATATGCTTTATATACCTACAGTTTTTTATGACATTATATATATTTTTTTGTTTATTGAGATGTATTAATTGTTTATTGAGATGTAAATCGTACACATAATAAGGAGAGTGTAACCACTCGTCTCCGGCCTCATTATTAAGGCCATAAACATCGTTAGGATCGATCTGTGCATTGTGCTATGCCTAAGTTGATTCCAGTAATTTACGATGCTGCCACGCTATAATGGATATATGCGAAATATTTTAGACCTGCAATTCAATTTTAGTAATAGTTCCTTTGATCAAATGTTTTTGATAAAATTGCAATAGTTTCTGTAACGAAAACGCTCATTGATTTTTAAATCTTGGAAAAGCAATTAAGTATTCGAGACTTTTGGTAAATAATTCTGTGCACGATTCCTATATGGGGTATCATATTAATAAGAAATTTATCAAATTAACGGTGTTCTTACATGATGTATCTATACGCGGAGATATCTATTCGATTTTATGAAAACCTATTCACTATTTGTCTATATAGCCATTTGGATGATGAGTGCGACATTTTTTCAGATCTTTGTCGCGATTTAATGACTTACATAAAAGATCCATTTTTTAAATGGACTAACATTAAACTCATCGTTATCTTCATTTTCACTTTTTCATTTTCATTTTTTCATTTTTTCCTTCGTACTTTTTTCTTCTCTTTATCGAGATCTGAACTTGCAAGTTTGATACAATTTCTTATTACTTTATTTTCTCTACCAAAATAGAAGATTATAAAAAGGTAATTGAGAAAATGAGCAATCTTACACATGATTTCATTTTTTATTATTATCTGTTCATATTTAGAGATTTCTCTTTTTTTCTTTCTTTCTCTCTCTATCTATCTGTCTATCTATTTAGATAAAATTGTAGTGATTTATATTATACATTAAAAGAAACGAAGAAAAAAGATGTTTAAAATAATTTCGATTTATAATATTTATTCCAATAGAAATAAATAATTTGCACGGGCCGATACTTCATTTAAATATATTTCCGAAGTGTAATAATCGCTCATTTTCAATTTTATTCCGTGTTTCGATCACACAAATCTGTGGTTTCATAAAATATTTATGTTCAATTAGCGGAATATAATAGATGACTCATAAGAAAAGCGCGCACCATCTGCGCCAGCTACCATCCACATTAACACATAACAGTTCGTAATTACATTCCTTTAAAATATTCTGTGTGCAGTGAAAAAAATTCCTAGTTTCTATCGTCCGTTTAACTTTGTTCGATTGGCGTATGCCATGTGGAAATTCAAAGCAAGGCCCTTCGGCGGCGAGTCGATCGATTGGCAGTACAGCCAAATCGGTTCCTATCAAGAGAAACGATTAAACTTTTGCTGCTAATTAATCGGAGCCATGGAGCTCGTAGCTTCACCGCAAGCGAAACCTACGCCAAGCCGAGTAAATAACTTCCGCTCTAACGACGAGCTGAGAAAAGACGTGAGGGTTGCGAGGGCGACTATATATCGTCAGAGCCACTTTTTACATGGCTATTCTTTTTACGGTTCTCTTTACGGCTCTTTCATTTCCGCCATCATCCAAGAACAGAAGAGAGATACTCTCTCTTCTCCTCTTTCTCTTTCTAGCCGAATGCAGTGCTGTAGGCTTTCTTTCTTCTCCTTTGTGATTGAAAAAGAGAGAAGATTTCTTTGTGATTTTAGTCGATTATTCAGCACCTCCGTGAGACACTGATGACGATCCGACATAACGTCGTGCTCTGTTCCGTCGATCAGGAATTCACTCAAGAGCGACGAAAACTTTAGCAGTTTTAAATCTCAAACAATTCGTATGTGTCATTTATCTTGATTGTGTGTTGCTCGTAACATACAAGCGTGGCCCAAACAAGTTCGTGCAGAGAAGACAACGCTATAACTTTACTTCTGCATTTACTTTTGGAACGAATCCACAAGCTGTGAAAGCTCTGTCAACTGTTGGCACACTACGTATCTACATATATACATTGAATAATTTGCAGTTGCCATTTAGATTTTTAAATTTAGAATAAATGCAAAGAGTCAGTAAAGAAATCAAAATCAATTTTATATATATATATATGTATATACTCTATAAATAAAAGATGTAATTATTTCTCGTGAAAGTTCCATAATTACGTAAATGTATTAAGTGGTCAACTGCAATTCCATTAATTTCATGAAATTTTAGAATGTATTACTGCACGCATGTTCCATACTACATGGCAATTTATTGAATTCCAATCGGGGCAATGTCGATTTCGAAATTCAATGGAAGATATGTATAAACGAAAGATATGCGGACGCATTCATTAATTAAACAATGTAATTATTTAATGTGATGCGTTGGTTTCATCCGTTAAATGATTATTATAATCACTTGTTGAAGATTATACCTGTTTACAACTGTATATTAACATTAGAATCGCTGATAATTCCATTTTAGATGCTCTGCTAATCATTTTAATTTGTTTTGTATTAGATATTCAGAATATTAAAAATATATAAAGAAAAACAAGTAATGTAACGATACAAATAATGTCAAAATAATTTTGTACATATTAATAAAAAACAAGAATAGGAAGTTATTAAATTAACACAATTGGTGGTTTTAGTGTTAATATATATTTCTGATAGTTTCGGAAACTACACGATATAAAGGAAAGAAGTATTATATCTTAAAATACTTTTTGAAGATATATTCTACATATTTCACATATTTCAGACATTGTAATAACGACGATGAAATACTCGATTATCGTTTAATAACAAGTCGTGATAAAGTTAATATAATTTCGCAACACTTTGTAAAATACTCGTGATTGAGATAGATAAGTAAACATTTTTCCCTCGCACCTCTTGCGCGACGCAATAGCTTTATAATGTCTGAGAAATGATTTATGATTTCCTTCTGCGATTATTTAGGTTTCCAATTTCTCTACCTCCGATTGCGTTCCATTTTCTCTCTACACAACTTATGCATCTTACATTTTATCCGTGTCGCCGGAAGGATTTATCGATCTATAAATCCTTCAATCAATGCATAGACATCGCGCGATATCTTTCTGAAATTCGCTGTTGATAATAAAATCTCTTTCGCCAACTGCGCAAGAAAGAAACCTTTTTTTACGGTTACATCAAAATTCTTCGAATATTCTTTTTCATAAAATTCTCGTTGTTACTAAACTTCATTCGACGGATATTCATGACTAAGTTAACTCCATTCGTTTCTACATTTCTTCTCACTCTTTTCACAATTTATCTCGCGTCGTGCTGCGACGTGCATTTTTCTTAGGGTACACTTACATCGTATTATTTTATTTCAGTTAACGTTTCGATATAGATTATAAATTCATGTAATTACTGAAAATATCGGAGTGAAAATATACGACGAATACTGTTAACTTATTCTACTATGCCATTCACGATGCAATGCATTTGTAATGCTCGATCGGACGAGCAATCGATTCCGAGTGAAAATATTGTAAAACTATTGGTTGTTAGTATTCCATTTTACAAGCTGTTTTCGCGGGTTATTTGTTTAAATACAGTTGTCATGCATAAGCTTAATCGAGTGTACGATTTTATGCAGCGGCGTAATACGTAACATTATTGTGCATTTCTACCAGATACTTGTCGATACATTGAAGTGAGATAATGTTCTCCTTCATCTATATATTCTGTACTATGTATTTATTTATGTGCACACACAGTACTTACCGTTCCACATACCGCCCATGGGTACGATAAAACAATTTTATGAATCGACGAGAGTTCATGCCGTACGGAAAGAACATACGTCGGATAACGGAGATAAAATATAAATTATGAAACCTATCTCTAACAACGATAACTGTTTGAACGAATAGCGTTCTTGCTTCCAATGAAAACGCGCAAAATAAGGCAAAATAACTGCGGTATCGAACGATAAATATGTCATGCTATATTTTTAAAACATAACATTATGTTATGACTCATTGTCGATGATTATCTTTCTTTTATATTTTTTATCTTCGTATCTTTAATTTACGAGTCATTCTGAAGAATGAGAAGAATTAATTTTTAATAAATCGATATTAAATTAAAAAATATAAGGAATAATCGAATTTATATAGAAGTATATTATATTCGGCTTCTTTATTCGTTCTGCACTAATTTTACGCCAACCGAATATCGATTAAACTATTATTTCAAAATATCTTAAATTTTTTGAATAACATCGAAATTTCACTTTCAGCAAATATTTAGTATGAAAATACATAACTCTTTCGTTTTTCGTGTTGATGAACAAACACACATTCAATGAAAACAATCTTCTTAAAGTCTTTTTGAGTGTCCACTTTCTCTGTTATTAGGCCGTTATAAATCCACTCGGAATGTAGCTACTTCTCAAAGACTTCTATTTGTATGCAAAATTTTGTCTTCCCACTAGAGCTTTCTGAAAGTGGATCGCGAACTTTACATAGTGAATAACTCTATTCTTTTTTTATTCAATAGATGCGTATTGGATTCTTCCGCATTATTTAGATGTATTTATTTTACCGGTTTTGATTTTAGGGAGAAATTGGGATATAATTTTATGATATGAGAGAAAGAGATAGATAGATAGATACATGGAAAAAAAACATATTTACTTTAATATTTTAGAACAAGCCTCTAAGAATATAAAAATTACAAATAAAAAGAAAATGAGAGAGAGAGAAAGAGAGAGAGAGAGAGAGAGAGAGTATGCAAACAAGAAATTCTACACATATTGTTATTTAGGATAAAATGCTTCTATTAATTAATTATTAATATTTATTTTCTATTTTCTTGACTTGACTCAATTATTCTATCAAACTGAAATAGGATTATTTTCCAAACAATTTAGATCATACGAATAATAATTTGAAGTATTTATTCGCTATTTGCTCATTTTGTTTAGCGTTTGTGGCTGATGCAAATTTGTATTATATGAATCGAAATACAACGGAAATGCGGATGATATATGTTTACTCTTTCTATCGATAATATCGTTGAATCTCGTTGTTGTAACTATTGATTTCATTAATCTTTTCTTTGAAACATGACCTCTGACCAATAGAAGGGAAGAGCTAATAGCGAGGATATAAATTTAATTCCCGCAGGGAATGGAATGACTGATCCTCATAGTCATTTGAATTTAGCGAACGCATGGATCCGAGCTCAATATGGGCACGTATATCATATACATATACATTACATATTATGAACTACGTACATTTACATACACGTATTTTGATAATGTAATGAACATTTGAGAGGACGTAGAAGCAAAATACAATCTAATTTAAAAATAATAAGAGGAATATGTGAAATTAAAAATGAGACTTGTCATTTAATATAGATAGACCAACATAGTGAGGACTAAAGCTTGTCTTTTATTTATATCTTTTAATTTAAAAAATATAAATTTAATCTAATTAGTTTTGACTTTAATTTTAATATAACTCTAAATGATTTTGATTATCTGTTCAGATACTCGAATGAGACTTAATGGATTAAAATATTTCGTGGTACTTTTAATTTTACTGTTTTTGACGATTATATGAAAAAAACATTTTTTTCTCTCGATTATTGAAATCGTAGCATATTTTATATTCTTCTAGATATTTATTTTAAATCACAATACTTTATCGATATAAAATCAAAACATATTTTATAATTTGTAAATTGTAAATTATTATTAAGATGCATGATACTGACCAGTACAAAATATCTAATTCTAATGTAATAATTTTTGTTTGTTTTTACAATTAGAGATTTTAAAACACACACATGCATAATTGGTCTGTCATTAAAAGCTTCCTGTTGCTGCAATCGTACGCAAACGCTAGAAAAAGCACTACGAATGCAAAAAACAAGCGAAATAACCCAGAAAACACTTGGTCGCGTGTGGTGGATTTATAACGGAGAGGTATAGGAAAGAAGGTGGTCTCTTAAATGCGTTCACGGTCTACGAATTTCGCTATCTCTGCTGACGATTACATAGTCGGGAGTTGAGATTCTTTTATCCTTAAGCCGGCAAAGAAGAATGCACTCCTTTCGTTCCCACGAAGACTGATCGCGCGCTTTAAGATCTCGCGGCCGATCTCGGTTTTTAAGTACAAAACTTTTCGCGAGATGAAAATGAAATAAAAAGAAATTAAATTGAATTTTAGCGAAATAAAGAAAATTATTGTCTTCTTTCTATTAATGCAATTTCCAACAGAATTGTTTTTTTACGATGGCTGTCTAGAATGCAAAAAAAAATTGTCGTTCGAATAAAAATGTGTTAAAGCTGAGGAATATATGCATGTATGTATGTAGGTAAAACGGAGGGATATATGCAGCGTAGGTTGCATAATAGGAGTGAATATTTATCGTCGTGCAACGGAAATAACGTCGTAAATGCAAACGAATTTTATCTACAATTATAATATCTTGAGAACAATCAAAGAGCCTTTTTATCTTGTAGTACGACCTATACGAGACAGATTTATTTCAAGAGAATAATTTATTTTTAATAAATATTTATTTTAAGTATTAATAATTGTCTCCAAATTGACGACACTTTATGAAATATTATTTATCAAAGTCAAATTGTTCTCATTAGTTTGTGTACTTTTAATTATGATGAGAAGTACGAGATAATTGTTTTTGATACAATGATAATATGGAGCTTCCTTTATTGAGACAAAATAAAAGATGATGAAGCAGAAAAATGTGTTTGGTGTGAGAGAAACACGATCCTTCTTTTTTATTTTACTTCCTGAAAGGTGTTACTGCCAACTTAGAAGGACCTTTTATTGGGTTTGAGATTACCTCAGGTTGCTTTCAGAGTTTACTTTTTCCTCCTTCAAACACTTCATTTTCCACTAGACTCCAACCAAAACTGTCAAAGTGTCTACTTGAAAGCAAGATTTAATTTCATAACATAACTGTTAATAATTAAACTTTATTTGTTTACGCTTTATTAGTATTATAAATGCTTAATGTTTGTTTTGAAAAATAAAGAAGAGCGTTTTTTTTGTCTATATTTATGAAGCTGTATTAATAATTAATTTAATTAATCTTATACGTGTATAAAAATTTATATTTTAAAGCTAATTATAATGTAATTTCTATTAGTACTATTCGATTACGTAATCATTAATTAGATTATAAGAGTTAATAAAAGATGCGAAGTTTGGAAATGATTTATCTTTTATATTGTCTTCATTAGTTACCTAGATATTTTGAAGATAATCGTTTTCCTTAAATCGTGAGAGGTATTTCATTTTTTTTTAGAACGAAATTTCTTGACGATTACGTATAGATAAGTTACATTTGATCAATGTAAGAAATGATTTAAATAATTAGAACAAAAACTATAACCATGAAGGTGAAATGAGTAATTAATGAAAGAAATATGACAGTCGTGACTTGTGTCGATACTATCGCACGTGGAGTTACTTTTTCTTTCTAAATTCTATTTATGTTCACAAAATCACTTATTCGAAGTATTGCTCTTTCAATTCTTAAAAAGAGGAGAGTTGTATTATGAGTATTTCGGATAATCTTTATTTCTTTAAAATTTTCGAAAATTTAATGTTTATTAAGAAAGAATCTATTAATTTTAATTAAGTTATTTACTTTGTATGAATATTAAAGTTTAATATAATATGAAATTAATTTTATGTAAGATTGAAATTATTTATTATTTTAAAACAATTTACTTTTGTTGCTTTTGCTTGCATAAAAATAAAGCCTTCGGAAAGCTTTTCTATTGGTCGACAGACTTAAGTCAGGGATAACAAGCAACATAACGATGTGTCACTCTGATGCCAATTTTATATTACGTTGACAACGATACTAACAAGAAATGAAAATATAACATGACAGCTCATCTTATACTGTCAATATCATGCATTCCATCGAATTGGAAAGTTTGCTTATAATACAAGCACGTTAAAAATATTGCAACTATTGATGTAGATTATAGAAAAATAAATTGTATTTTTTATTGTAGATACAAATCTAATAGAATTTAAAGTTAAAACATTTATAATAATTTAGTCGGTATATAAGAAGAAAGAAAATAAAAAATAGAGAAAATTAAATTGCATATAAAATTTTATTTAAAACATATGTTTTATATATATAAACGAAGTACATTAAATATAAAATACAAATTTTCCGTTTGCGTAATCTGTAAAAATTAGAGTGTAATGGATCTGGAATACTTAATGTTTACGTTATCAATTTGCATAAGCCCTTTCTAAATTATAGCACATTTATAATAACAATACAATAACAAAACAAAATATATTTTACAACTTTTCAAGATTTAAGTTTTTCTGCAAAATTAATTCGATAATGGATTTGTGGATTGTTCCACAAATATATATATATA
>NW_012130068.1:4283026-4287797 GCF_000143395.1 Atta cephalotes | reverse complement strand
TTTTATAAAATTCAGCGTGAGTGATATATAAAATTGTGTAACGTAGGTACGTGAAATATTTGATTTTTATTTTTTGCACTACTGCACGCATATGTTCATGTTACGCGTTTTGAAATATTCAGTGACATGGATCGCTGTCTGCTCATGTCTCTTTACTAGTATTCCAGAATAGACTCATTCGATCGTCATTTGTATGTTGCAAACAATAGAGAACATCAATCTACAAATTCGATATTGATGTCAATAACTTTTTAAAATGTACCATTAAAATTTTGTTAATTATTTTTGACAATCAAATAAGTTTATTATAAAATCTTTTAAAATTTTTAGAATTATATGCAAATGAATATTGAAAGTTTTTTTTTATTTTTTTACTTTATTGCTATAATAATAAATTTAATGTTGAAATTTTGTGACTGAAAATAAATATCTTATTTTTAGTAATAAAAATTTGTTCAGGGCATATCTCAATAATATTCAATTTATTAAAGAATTTCTTTTATTTAGAGAATAATAGTATTCTTTCACAATATTTTCACTTCGTGTATTCGCTTGATAATTTTCCAAATTTCGGAAATATAAAGGAAATGTAACCGTTATATATATTGTGTTATTGTCATTCGCGTTGTTATTGTCTACGCGACAAACCGAGCGGAATTTTTCATGTTTCTTATCTCGATTGGAGCGATTTTCTCATCGTCTCTGGATGACGAGGAAGTTCAAGGTTTTACGAGAGACGGCGCGGCGTCGCAACGCTGCTAAGTCAGTGGTATGACGTTACTAAGGCCAGAAAACCATAAAATATAGAAAAGGGGAACGAATCTGGACGGTAGTCGAAAACGTGATGTAGAAATTGTCGATACCCACGAGAATTCAACTACCAATTGAATGTGGAGGGACTCTGTGCCTCGATAACGATTTGTAAGAATAAAGCTTCTGATTGAATCGTCCGTACAATCGTCGCATCGTTTGTTGCAAACAGAAAAAACGGGAAATATTCCTCTGTAAGCGCCGTAAACACCAATGAAACATGGTTTATAATTAGAAATATCAACGAAATAATTATAATCTTTGAACGATGGATAATGAATAGAGGAGTCATGCATAATCTTTAATTAAAAACACAATTGAGGAAAAATAATGTGTATTATCTTTAATCTACTAATACCAAAAATGCTCTCTTATGGATTAATATTTATAAATCTTTTTAAGCTGCTCTAATCTTCATATTGTAAGACAATGCAGATAATAAAATGCTATTTCTGTCCGTTATTTTTATATAAATTGAGATTGCATATAATTTGATTAAAAATAATAAATAAGCTCAACAAAGCATTTTATTGTATTTTTATTCAACGTAAACATCAATAAAATGCTTTGTTGACTTTTAACTTTTTATGTTACTTTTTATCATCGCTTTTTGTTATAAAGCATAATCGTATCAAGCGAGATTCATTTCGTATAAAATTATAAAAAATTTATAATAATATTGCATTAATTGTGATTTTAATATTTATTTATTTATTTTTATTTGTTTTATCAACGAAATAAATAAAATAAATAAAAATTTAAATTTTTAAAATTTAATTTTATATCAAAGATTTTGAATTAAAATGCTATTTATATTTCTAAATATAATTATTCGTCATTATAATTTTTTTTTGAAAATTGTAATTATTTTTTCTTCCTTATTTTATCGGTTTTAGGAACTAAGTATTTTTACGCATAGATCATAATTTGTCACTTGCTTATGGATCGATGGGTTTTCCATTTAGCGGAACATCACGCATTTAATTAAACGTAGTTATTCATTACAATTTTGAGATATAATATTCACGGTTTATTGATCAGATGGGACATGCTGCCAATTAATTATGATTAATAATTATTATTGTGTCTGAGTATTGACGACGCGATGCTGAAATATGAGAATGCGAAAAAATTGTGTCAAAATATTTAATGCATATTTTATGTTTCAACGGATACATATGTGTTTGTAAATTGGAGTTTATCCGGCATTGCGGTTCTGCCATGGCAGTGCACTGATTACTAGATGCACATTTTATTAAATAATCTCACTTAATATAAATATGTATGTTTATCGATCGGCGCGTTACCGTAAATAAATTTAATTCGGGTGTACACACCTTCGCATTCACAAGCACGACCGATATCGAGTATCTTTATTAATACTGCATATCAAAATCGAGTTTCCAATATACCACATCCGGTTCGTAGATAACATTGTGAATAACGAATATTCAAAATTTATCGATTTCTATGTATACGAAATACGTTTCCGTGTTCCTTTTATTATACAGTATTAGTATTCGTTTCACATAAAAAACCGTTGCTTAAAATTACAATACGTCATATGAAATTATTTATCAAGATGTAAAAGCGCAAATAGTGTTAAGTTATTTTATAATACACCTTTGAATGTTGATATGAAATATCAACATATATTACAAATATTGTATATAATATGTTATATCATATGTTACAAATTATCGAATCATTCTTTAGCAGTCTTGCTATTTTCATCGCATAAAAAGATTATTGCATTAGAAGTTCGCTTAAGGGTCCTAATCGCTATGGCCATGTTGAAATCATAAGTAAGAAATGACATGTTACTGTTTCTTACATGCCATTTGTAAATAAAAATAAATATTTAGATAAAACAGAATAATGAGATTGCCTTAAAACATTTTTAAAAATGGGCAGAAGCTATTTTTATCCCCCCCTCTTCTCTTGAGAAATCAATAAATAGGCGTAAAACAGGTTTTAATCCATTTTCACTTCACGTGCCTTTTACGATTGGTAGATTATTTATTATTCATTTACATTTTAAAGCGAACTTATTATTTTATTTTAAATTCTCTTTATTTTGATATGCAAGAAACTTCAACGTGTTTATGACGTTACTCGTTTATGATGTTACAATTCTAATATGGCCGCAGCGACTAGTCAGGGGCTTAATAATAATTAATTGATTGTCTTGAGAATCACCAACGAATACACGAATTCAAAGCGCGAAATAATAAATTAACTCCGAAACCTTAGTCTCACTTGGAAAGCTACCAATCGGCTGTAACTAATTAATTATAGTGATGGGAATGCGAGACGCATAAATCGATTGTCGCAGTTTCGCACTTTCATTATTGCCTCGGTCTTTTAGTTTGCATTTAAAACTACCGCTACATCAATTTCGAGAGCTTAACTGGCGACGGCGTATGTAATTAAAAAGTATCGGAAGCAACTCCGATGAGTAACCGATCAGAACTTTAGAAAAAAACCATGAATTGCGAATATAAGTATCGATGCGGCGATATAACTCATGAGAAATCAATCGGTAATATTTTATTTTAAAAACACATACTTCTCTTGAACTATGTCTGATAAAGTATATATCTTTTCAATAATTAAAAATAAGAAATATTAATAAATTATTTTGTTAATTAAGCACTTATATATACATTAATTAAGCACTTGTACATATATAATAACATGATATAAAGTAACAAAATACAATAATAACTAATTTTTATTTTACAACTTATTTTATATTTATTTGAGCATATTTTTAAATATACTTATATATTTTATATGTATTATTACTTGTATATGCAAAGAATATATATAGTACGTAAATCTTTTTATAATGTAACCATAATATTATAAGCGTAGATCAACCTTAATCCAGTTGAGTGTTGATATATACGATTCGACATATAGATAAATGATATCGCTCATGTGAAACAAAGCTGAATCGTCTCAAGACACATAGCCCTGAGATAACGCGAATTTGCTGTGTGCTATTACTAGAGTTTCCCTCTGTTTAGCCGATTTTGCTGGTGCGGAAGAAAATCATCGAGAAACATGAAGCGCTAACTCAGATGTGTAAGCATTTGAGAGAAAACAACGTTAATCGCTTGAAATGTAGAAACTGTGTACACTTCGTCAATGAAAAATGCTCCAAAAATGCTCGAAAAATGCTTTTTTCAATTGAAATAAAATAATAATATTAGTAGAGAAGAGAGCTCCGAGATCTAATACAAATAAAATACTTATGGGAACTTCGCAAATGTTGATGTGAATTAAATATTCATAATCTATAAGCTATAATTCGCAACTAATTGAGATGTATTATTTACTAAATTAAGATTAAATACTTAATTTAAGTTAAAGTAAATGCGTTTTGATTCTGGACTTGAATTCTCTAGTGTAGAAATCAAGTACAAACTACATTTCATCTTTTTTATTAAAATGAAATTTTTGATGAAAAGTGATTGTAGAAACGATAAGAACAAAATACATTTTAAAAGAATTATTTCGATGTATAAACAAGACAAAATATAATATACATTTGTTTAACAGATCTATAAATGCGTATATAATGATGTATTTCAACTTTAATATATTTTACAGTGAATGTAGATTTATTGCGAATAATAACTGAATTTTTTATAATTAGATGACTGCTATGCTTTTATTTATCTCACTAAGTAAAAATGTAAAAATATTTCTTATGTGGTTGTGGCGAAACGCGTGTTCATTTTAATATGAAAGAGTTTGGAATGAACATCGTAGATTTATTGAAGAATTCTGTAATGACAGCCGCACGACGGAAGCAAGAAAATCTTCAATGCAGCACGTCGCCGAAAATTTAAATTCATCTGATAGAACGTTAGAATGGAAAAAGATAGATAAATAGAGAAAGAGATAGATAGAGAGAGAGAGAGAGAGAGAGAGAGAGAGAGAGAGAGAAGAA
>NW_012130068.1:4274199-4280244 GCF_000143395.1 Atta cephalotes | reverse complement strand
AGAGAGAGAGAGGGAGGGAGAAAGGAAAGATAAACTTTTGATTTATAATATAAACATAGCGATAACTTATTTACAGTAATAGTAAAATAAAATTAAAATTTATCGAGAGAAGATCACAAGAATTTTTATGAATATACATTTTTATATCTTATTTAATTAATATCCAAATACAGTTAAAAGTACACAAGCGAATATCATACGATGAATAAGAAGTCAGGAATATATTTTACTTGGATGAAACTCTTTTTTGATAACAGCCGCGAGCTATATTATTTATCATTCTTCGTTAAATGGTAGATTTCCATCCCGAAGCGTATTTCTCAGCATAAGTCGATCGCTGGTCACTGATTAATCAACCTGTTAACTGAAGTAAAGAAATGTGTGGCACTTGGACGATCCGGACAAATAAAATACGGCGCAGGGTTCGACAGGCTGATCTCATCGCCGAAATGACTACTTCTTCCACACCCCGCCCGACAATATCAGCCTGCTAACCCTGCCCACACTTTGATGAAATTTTATCCTCCAGATTCAAGATGCATAGGTTCTTATTCTCCCGTTGATATTTACATATTACATAGTAAATAGCAATGTGTTAATATTTCATTGTATGTACTACACAGTCACCGGATATTGACTCTCACATAAATTCTCGTAGGAAGCAAGAAAGGAAATAGACAGCACAATATTTTCGTACTTGCGGACGTGGAAGTCGAGACAAACGATATCTCTGAAACTGAATATGGTGAGGTTGATATTTATAGAAGTACCGTTGTGCGCGAATTTTACGGAGTTAACCGAAAAATGAGATTGGTTCGCTGTCGTTCGTCGGTGATACTTCATCGCGATTTTTCGGCAAATTTGACGCATCCCTGTGCAATTTCCGGTAGCCTATTTTTCTCAGAGTTGCAATTTTGGAACTTCTATCGCTGTCAGACGAATCGTAATAGTAATTATTTTGGAGTACAATCCAGGTATTTTTCGTTCGTTTTGTATATAAAATCGTTTATTCATACGTTCAATCTATCGATATTTGCAGTTATCTCTTGCGGTAGTAAAGCATTTCCAAACACAAACGATCCACTCGGAAAACGGACGAAACTTGATCATCTGGAGCACTTCCTCTTCGGTTGAGCACTATAGTTTGATGTATGCGACAGTCTGTTATAATTACTAG
The DNA here is from genome assembly GCF_000143395.1 of Atta cephalotes. NCBI lineage: Eukaryota > Metazoa > Arthropoda > Insecta > Hymenoptera > Formicidae > Atta > Atta cephalotes. Next base: position 4,279,067 of record NW_012130068.1, on the reverse strand, counting down.
AAATTTAGGGACAATGCGCAACTGTATGACTTACGCTTTACGAACAACGAATGACCTCTTTGATTTATCAAGGTTCTGCATATTTGAGGTATTAATATCTGCGTGATCTTCATTTTAACAATTTTGTTAACAAATTGTTAACAAATATGTAATTAATACGAAATGTTAACTTTATATTAGACGGAATAAAAACCAGAGCAAATAATTTTATAAAGTTTTAAAACAAAATGAAAATTCAGGCTATCGTAATTTTGTTAAAAAATACTTAATTAACATATCGATTCGGAATTTGTATATAATTTATGATAAATAGAGTATATTTATAAAAATTAATCGAATAGTGCAATGAGTAAAGTTTTTATGTAGTTTTAAGGAAAGATGAATTTATTTATATATAATTTAACAATATATCTAAACTTCAAAATTTAATAAACGTGAGTAAGGAATAAATTTACAACGACGTTGAGTGTAACGGTTTCACGTCCTGCTACATATTATAAACGCGACTTTGTTCTTCTTTGTAATGCTGAAGATACTCGGGTCAGGCACGTAGCCAGAAACTCACAGTAAAGAAAAATGGATAGTTTTGAAATGTAGTTGGCATTTCTATGTACTTTTTTATGAAGGAGTTTTTCGTCGTAATCAGTAACGTTAGTTTTATATAAGAATTTATTTATATACAAAAATTTATATAAAAAAATATGTAAGAAATTTATTTTATTTGGAGAAAAAATATCGTACATGTACAAAGAATACTTTAATATTATGTTTTATAAAGATTATCGCAAATAATACAGTGATTCTTAACATTTAAAGCTCAAGTATATCAAATACTACACATTTTCTAAACATTTAGTAGAAAAAAATGACTTTGTATAATGAAAGAGTAACATTTATTTTTCTGTCATAACAATTAACTTGTTTAATCAGAGAGATAGATTCAATTTTATTCATGATACGCTATTGAAAATTTGTAGCTAATCCGTAAGCGCGTTTTCGCAGGTATTTGCAAATCTAAGAGATTCCCCGAGGAGGATTACATTCGCCCGCATCTGGTTATCAAGTTAGGCTGGATTCATAGCGTTATACTCCTTTTTTCGCTGATATTTTATCTCATCGCCATTTCTCAAGATCTAATGGCTTTCACAGTTTGATCAAGCTCACTATGTGTATACAGACATGTGCCAGATAGACATTTCACGCAAGCGGACACGGATGTGTGTACATCATGTATACATCCGTGACTCATGGCATATCGCGAGTTTTTTTCACGTAAAAGTCAGTTTTATCGGATTTGTCGCGGGACAGAAGTCACGGAAAAATTTTTGACGCTATGTAAGATTTATAGTCTCTATCTCGAAGAGAACTCGATGAAACGATGAAAAACAATGAAATATTTATGCAAATAATAATAATAATAATTTTTAATAAAATTAAATCTTTAATTTAAAGTGAAAATAATCGGAATTTATATTTTATAATAATTATTTTATAATAACATTAACATTACAAAACTAATCATATTTATAAAATAATATTGTGAATAAAACTACTTAAATTTAAAAATTAGAAATCGTAACTCTTCAAAGTAAAAATTGTGCTTTAATCATAACTCAAACTTTATGTAGAAAAATTTGCACTTCATTATGTAATATCTTATCAGTACGAACCATTTGCTCGAGTATTGCCATCGATTATCGCGATAAGCAAAAGGAGCTTAAATCACGATAAATGTTTCGATGGCTGGCGATGAAACTCTTGGCGCCATCGTAGATTTTGGCCAAGACGTCGTGACCCTTAATGTTACAAAATAGAAGTCAAAGTATCTGCATTGGCGTAAGATACAATGTAATGCAGTACGGAATTGCAGCGTGTCGCATTAGGAGACATTTTGAATATCGCATGAAAATACACGAAACAAATGTAGATCGTTATCGATGAAAAGCTTTTCTTCATCTTCGAAGAAAAAGTCGCGATACTTGACTAAAACATCGCAATATTTTGTTGAAATATTTTACATGATTCAAAATATATGTATTATTGATTGCATTTCTTGCTTCAGTTTTCTTATTTTACACTTTCTTATTTTACTCTCGATTGTGGAAATACATAATTGCGAAAAGTGACAAAGTTAGAAGATTTTGTGAATTATTCAAGTTTTAATATTACACATACACAAATATATATTTTATAACTTGTCTTGTTTGATATATTTAGTTAGTTGTTTCTCAACAACCATTGGGAATCAACGTGTAATTAATGTATTTGTCTTAAATTTTCTTCATTAAATAATACAATCATATTTGTACAAAAGATATCCTATCTTGTATTTATTTATTAACATGATGTATATTACATGCATTTTTTATTGAGAAATTTTATTGAGAAATAATAAAAGATATCCATCTTCAGTTATGAAATGGAAAATTTTAATATTAAATTTTAATTAAACAGAACTGTTTAATTAAATTGTTAATTTATGGATGGTCGATTCATTGTTTGTATTATCTTTAATCTTTTTCTATATTATTCCGACTTTAAAATACACGCGAATTATACCTAATTAATGTTTTAATTATTAATTTAATTAATATTTTAATCCGTATATTTTAATCATGCAACCTTCGCAATTTTGTAATCTCTTTACTGCATGTAATTTGTTTTATTGTTACCAACTATCGAAAGTCGCGTTTTATCAAAGTCATCCATTGATATTTAAATATTATTGCAAGCTATTCGATAATAAAAGAAAAGTGCTCTTACATCTTGAATTAGGAAATTCTTAATAAGACTGAACTTCTCAAAATATTAATAAGCTCGATTTTTCAGTTAGAACGATCGAAATAGTTTCATTTGCAATTAAATTTGAGATTAGAGAAAACAGACTAAAATTTAAATACAGGAACATTAAATACAGGAATGAACATAAAACGATTATCATTCAATTATGCAAATAAAACGTATACGTGAAATAATTTAATCAAATAATGTATACAATAATATATTATATTTCTTTTTGTCTGTATAAATTGAGAGAGAGAGAGATTCGAATAATTGTCCAATTTATTCTTTGCCCAAAAGTTCAAAATTCTTGCTGCAGAAAAACAAATCAGTTTTTGTCGCAAAATACTCGTCCACTCCATTTATATACGCTACTACGGCTTTGAATATCAGTTTTGCGCGTATCACTCGTTATAGACAACAGCGCGATGCAATCAAGCGCGTGCAGGATATGGATCAAGGCTCCGATGCGCCGATACTTGCTCGCCAAACATTCCAATATTGCAACTCAGCGTTTTACACTTTCGTATTGATTCTTTTACCTTTTCCGCGTTTACTCACATATACATAGCATATGTACTGTCATGTACACATTTGTATATTATCGAGAAAAAGTAAAATACAAGTCGCTACGAAATTCAATAAAAGGACCACGTCAGCAAATCATGCAAGAAGATATAATATTTGCATGAAAATTATCGCAGGTTTGATTACCGAGATTCTGGGTCAAAAACTGAATTATGTATCGTGTTGTTCTATAGAAATATTTAGTCATGCATATATTTGAATTTTCTCATGTTTTCTGCGGTTTATATAAAATGTTTAATATGTGCATAATTGATTACATTTATTTTTATACGCTTTTTATTCTTGCTTTAGTATTGCAATAAACATCTTTTTTAATGAAATGTATTTTATAAAAATTTCTCTCTCTCTCTCTCTCTCCTAATTAATAATCTCTGTTTTCACAATTGGAAGTTTATCCATTAGAATATTGTCCATTAGAATATTGTCCATAGTATCTATGAGAATAAGTCCTGGATATCATTGTATTACTTTCATATGCTCTTTGAATGCAAGGGATTTCGTAATTAGCAAATGTATCGTATGGCTATCATCATTTAATAGCTGCATAGTATTGATCGAACTTATTGCAGCTAATCGGTTATCTGTATCGCCCGATTTGTCAATCAATATTTTTAAATAGTACACTGAGAGAAAAATGTTTAGTATTTGTAATTATAATTATAATTATAATTATAATTATAATTATATACTACTATAATTATGATTATTACTGCTATAATAATAATAACAGTAACTCGCATAGAATTTTTTTGGAATCCAGTCGGATTTCCCAAAAAAATTAGATTTTGGTTGGGAAATCTATGAAGATTCTGATCAGAAGTGTAATGTTCTGTAAACTAGATTCTAAATGAGGAATCTAAATAGATCCTAAATGGGAAATATAACAAATACTCGAATTTTCTTCTAATATAAAAATATATCCTGTAAATTTAATTAAACGAAAATGCGTTTTATTATATTTAAATTTAAAAGAATGTAAGCCAAAACAAACATTTCTTTTATTACATTAATAAAATGATTACAATTGAATTGATACTTTTTGTTAATTATTTATAAATAAATCGTATAATACTGTCTATTAAATTAATTTTATATTAAGTCATACACTTTTTAAATCAAACAAATCAATGTATAATTATACTAAATAAAAATAATACTATTATAGTTAAAGTATAATTTAAATAATATTATTGCGATCACAATATTATTTAATTCTAAAATAAAAAAAATAAAAATAAAAAGTAGGGTTACTAGGAGTAATTGTGACAATAAGGATAAACGTAACATGCATTTGAATGAAAAACAAATTTTGGAATTATTTTTATCAAACAAAAAGTATAAATATTGATTACTTTCAATGTGTTTGATAAAAAATAATCCCAAAATTTATTTTTTATTCAAATATTGTACGTCATATTTATTCCCACAGTTATCCCTGTCACAATTACCCCTAGTGACTCTATAAGCAATAAAAAAGAAAGTTACATACGTCATTAATC
>NW_012130068.1:4255795-4272748 GCF_000143395.1 Atta cephalotes | reverse complement strand
TAGAAATATTTCGTGAAATTGATTGCAATATAGTTCCAAAACTTATTATAATAACTGTTTTTGTAGAAAAAGTGATAAAAAGTAAGTTTTTAATCTGCATTTATAACATTTACCTTAAAAATTTATTATTATTCTTATGATATCATCTAAACATATGTATTGCGAAATTTTCTGTCTGATATAGTGCCAAATTAATTTGATGAAATTTTTCTTTAAAATGTTTCAATGTCTAAACATTAAAATTTTTTTATATTTAGCTCTCTGAATTTTTTACTTTTTAATAAACGAATAATAAACTTTTTTCCAAGAATTCTTATTAGAATTGTTTACTTGTAAAGAATCTTATCAATATACATATCAATTTCTATCAGTAAATAATGATTTTAAAAATTGCAAGGTGTAGTTGTATCACAAATGTTCTAAAGTAATAGCATATAGTAAATGATCGCAAAATGTATTAAGAAATGGTAGATAACCGCAAACGACCGCGAAAACTCTCAGTTCTCAGTTGCTGCATTCGTTTATCGTCCTCTGCATCATTCTAGTCTATTGTAGCTCATCTCGCGATGATGATAAATACATAAATAAACGTGCATGTGACACGAAGTTTATGATGTGATGTTTTACATAAGCACCATAGATCGCAGGAAGCACCATAGATCGCCAGAAGACATTCTGCGGTCTTATGATCGTGTCTCAAATTTATATTGTAGTCTATATTACTTCTCGTTGCAAGAAATTGTAGCCATGGTCGTGAAGAAGAAGAGTGCGTGCGTGTCTGCTGACATCTCGAATGCATACTGTATGAATCATCATCGATCTTACTGTGTACTAATTTATCTCGTTTCTCCGTTACGAGTGCGAAATCTTATTGGTGCAAGTATTTATATAGAGTAGACATTCAGGTTGAATGGAAAAATCGATACTCAGACTATTCTAGCAATTGAAAAAAGCAATGATATGACAGAAATTTTGAAAGCAAAAGAAATTTGTGAAAAAATTTAAGATGAAGTCTGAACTTTAATTTTTGCGAGACGGACAGTAAACAATTTCTAATATTTTGTCAATTATTTAAAAAGAAATAGATGTTTGTTTATATTTCTATTTAGTAAGATTAGAAAAAACTTTTAACACCAAATTTTCTGATAGTTTTCTTGAAATGAATGAATACATATTTTTATAAATTTTTAGTAGATTAATATTTTAACATTATGTAGAATTTAATTTTATGTGCCATATTTTAATTTTATGATCCATATATTTTTAAATTTTTATATCATACGGACACAAAGAATAAGCAAAATGCTTCTTCAGAAAGTAACATTTTTTTCATTTGACACAGAAATGATGAAAAATAAGAATGAGTCAAAGCTGTATAGCTTGAAAAATCTGTTAGAAAATTGGTTAATTCATCATGTTTTCAAATAGTTACGTGAAGAATATTTCCGTGCAAATCGAAGAAATATTTGCTTTAAAATCTCCAGTACGGGATTGTTATTTCTCTAGCATACTTAGCATGTTATGCATATATATTGCTTATTAATGTATCAAAGCAACAGATAAATATATAAAATGCAAAGATGCCTCAATTGTTACATACGCGTAATATTCGAAGCACAAAATAAAGCTTAAAAATGAAATGAATCTTCTATTATTAATATATTCGAATGTATAATTATCTATCGAATTACCTTATTAGCTCGCTAAAATACGATATTTCTTTGTCGTTTTTCACTTTTCCTTTTATCGCTTCATTGAAGCAATCGCGTTGGTTATTTATTTTTTAGCAACACTTATGAGAATTAGCTTGCTGTTACAACATAAAAGTGATGCGTAAGTGGAAAGAGAATTAAATACGATGAAATTATTGATAGCACGTTTTCATGCCAGGCATAGTCGCAGTGCACGAACGTTATTGTACTCCGGGGAAATTGAATGCGATGGTCGCCGAGAAAATAGGATACGGTTAGAAAACTCGTTACACGACATACAAAAAGACACCTTACAAAATATTGCATGTAAACCGTGAATTTGGTCAGAATAAGACAGTAAAAATTAGTGGAAATGAGATTTAATCGAATTTCTATTTAGCTTATTCCGTTAGTTATAATGAAATTATATATAGTAATTATAGAAAGATGAGATATTTTTTACGTAATGTGACATTATCTACGAATGTTTTTGTCAATCCATTCAGTTTTGAAAATAAACAAAAAAAAAGATCGAAATTGAAAGAAAATTTTGTCGCATATTAGTATTTTGATATTGTTTCAGACTGTATGCGACCAAGCGAATTATTGTGAATTCTCAGCTCTGGAAGTACGCATGCAGTGAATTTCATAGCCGACGAGCGATATTATAGCGCGATCTTATCGTCGTTTCATAACGCGGATTAACTCGAACGTATCTCGTCGCATAATACGGACGCATTAGCGCCATAAATTATGTCTTTCGATTATTCCAGTTTATGCTTACATGTACAATGAATAGTATCATCTAATTTACGTCCGCTGCTAATTATCTTTCCTCATCCTTCTCAATTCTCAGTTTCAGATCTTTTAAAACGCCTATAAGTATTATTAGGAAGATTATTTTTTCAATCCATGATTATGTTTCAAGTCCAAATCGACGCACAATCTATACAACTGATAATTGTATTTGTATATTCATATATATGAATATTATTAAACACTAAGGCGTATTTATAGTCAATTTTTATATTTGAGACTGTCTTAAGTAAAGTCTTAAGATATCATAAGCCAATTAAAATATATTAGCATCTTAAGACATTATACTTAAGATGATCCTGAAATAAGAATCATGGATACCAAAAATGGTGGACTTTCTTCTCTCTTATTTGTGTTTAAATACTTTTTTCGTCTATTTCTTAATATTGTCTGTTAGAAAGAATTTTTATCTTCTAAGACTCAGTAAGAAATATCGTTCACGCGCAATTTAAATTGTATATTGGAAAATTCAGAATTGACAACTTCATTTTAAATAACAAATTTCTTAATGCAAATGTTAAAAAACGATCGTTAAAAAAATACGATCACTTGACGAAAACTTGGCGGATAGATAATCCTGATGATCTTCTTCAGATGTCTTAATTGATCTCACAGCTTTCTAGCGATTGTTCTTCCGTTTCGTAAGTGCGAAATCGAGCGTAGCCGTTGGTGAATTGAGCTCTAGCCGGAAGCATTTACGTCCGTTGAAGTTCAAATGAGAAAATTCACCCATTGCCTCCCCATCGATTCTCGAGTTCGATTATCGACGAGCGTTCGTCCGAGGACCGGAATAGAGAAGTCAAGGGAAAAAGCACCGGAACGCGTAGGACGAGGATGCGAGAATTCCGGTTCTTTATGAAAACTACTTAGCCAAACGATAGGATCTTGTAGAGTCGCTTCAAGTAATTTTCGCCAGGCTTTAATGGAAGAACCGGTGCTGGCTACAGGTAAGGATGCCTTATCGACCTGTTCGTAGAAGCCTAATGACTTTATCGCCCCACTGTTGTCGATATCTTTCAATGTGCGTTAAAAAAATGCAATAATAAAATTATTGCTTTTTCGTAATCTCTTTATCATATATTTTAATCATTCTACCCAATTAGTATTATTATTGTAGTACATTATAACGTGTAATTAATATTTTAATGACACGCGTTGCGATATTACTTACTCCATTTAAAGAATTTAATCTGTGCGCTTTGCGACAAAAATATCTTATAAACTATATTGATTTTTCTATAGCTTTACCTTAATACTTTTATATGCAGAATAATTAAAGGAATCATACTGTACAAAAAATAATATGATTTCATTCAAAAAAATTATTATAACTTTCATATTACCTTAAAAAACTATTAATTAAAAACTTTTTAAAAATTGATTTTACTTTATTTACACTACTTTTATTTATGCAAAAAATAACTCTTGAACGTTTTTCTTCCATATTTTTCGAGATATTAGGATCATTATGTTTGAAATTGTTTACTTTTTATTGGAAACAATTTTTATCTACAATATGATATAACTTATTCCGCTTATAGGAAATTGAACGGAGCAGCATGCTTCGACGAAAAAAATTGTATCTGCCACGTTCGTTATTATCTCTTCACATTTCAATGTGACGTGACATTCAATCTCTGAATAAATTCTCAGTGACGGATTTCAACTCCAATTTTTTAATTTCCAGCGATACGTGATAAAATACGCATTATACAATATTTGTGTGTGTGAATGTAGAAAAAGTATTAAATCAGTATTAATGTCTAATGTTTTATATTCGCGAAAAAGCTAGCGGGGAAACAATTTAATTATGAAATGTGTCTGCAATAAAATATCCTTTCAGTCTTACTAACTGTGTTATGGAATTGTGTGTGAAACCATTCCTGCTATATCATACTCGAAAATTTATCAGAATGTATGTTTGCGAGCGATGGTGAGCAAGCATATTTGACTGCAAGCTTCCAAAGCACATTATGATTCTTCCTTGCACGCGCGAGCAAGTTATAAATCTTTAATGCTGTCAACGCGATGGCGATTTACTTCCGCTCACTTCCTGCTAGAGGTTTCGTGAAGTTTATTAAGCTCGTTTATACTCGCATTTGCAGGCATAAGTTTTTCTTCTCGCCATAAACTTGCAGGCATGCCTCGCTCTTTACCTAGTTCTTTTTGATTTAAAAATTTTTGTCATGTCGAGAGAGCAAAGATGATAATACTTTCGAAGTGTCACATGTACCAAGTGGCTCTGCATTGATAATTCTCGAATATACGAATATAACGATGATTTATTAGCAAAACACGTGGCATAGTTGCGGAATGGATTCATGAACTTACTATTCAAGAAAATGCACGCTTTGTATATATGTCTTGGATAAAAATAGAAGAAAAAATAGTCGTGAAATTGCAAGCTCACGTTTTTACTACGCATTATTTTGTAGAATTCTTATTAAAAAAAAATACTAGGAATTTTAAGGCGCTTTTCGTACCGTAAATGATTTACGTTAGCGCGAAGATATTGTGCTCCATTTTGCACACAGAAAGATGATAGTTTTCCTGAAATATTTATAAATTTAATTAGAACGGATCTGAAAATAATTGTTGGACTATTAAAATTATTATGCAAGACACTTAAACTGATTGCTAGTATAAAATGTCAAAATGCGAAGTGTTTTTTTTATAACATTGTTTATCATACTTGAGATTACTAACATTTTATTTTTAGATCAGTATCTAATTAAATTTGTAAATCAGAAAAATCGAATTTCCATGTAAAGCTTTAAATTCGTTTAATTTTCATAAATTGCATAAAATAGGAAGAATGTTTTATTTGCAAAAGCAATGAATCATAAATTATCGAAATTATGAATAATTCATGTGCGTTACAAAATTTATTATATTTGCAAGTAAAGCACTTGTCGAAAAGTGCAAATCTTTCACAACGGCTGAGTTAACGTTGCATGCGCAAATCACATGTCACGCTGTTACCGCCTCTCGGAATACGAAAGCGGCTGGCATTTACGGTTCCATCGTTTCTAGCACGGTGTTTGCCGAAGATATCTTGATCGTTATCGAGTATTCGCTCCCGTAACCTTTTCCTTTCACCGTATCTCCCGATGCCACCGAGGATTACATTAATCTGTTCGCTTTGTACACACCCTGTATGTTCATAAAATTTGCGATCAATGAAACTTTTTGCGGAAGTTGTTACGACACTCGCCAGCAGTTAGTGAAATGATGGCTTCACTATATACGTAGTGTGACAATAAAGTTTGGTGAATGTTATGAGAAAATAAACACTAAATTAATGTATAAATGACCTTCATTATTCTTCAAAGTAATCCTCCCTAGAGACAATACATACTTCTGATAACGTTTATACAGCTTGCAGAAACTCTATATGAAAAGTCTTATCTTTGGATGACTTCGTTTTAACTATTGTTGTCACACAGTTCTAAATGCCCAAAATGTAAATCGAGTTCCTTTCGCCATTTCTTTAATTTAGAGAATAAAAAGAAGTCTGTGGGAGCAAGATTGAGAGAATAAAAAAAGTGATTCGAAGTGATAATGCAACGTTTTGTTTGATTCAAGAACTGTCATACACATTTTGAATCAGAACTATGTGTCAACAAGACTTACGGTGATATCCAAGGATGACTTTTCATGGAATTTCCGCAAGCTGTACAAACATTGACAGATGTATTGTCTCTAAGGGAGATTATTTGAGATAATAAAGATTATTATTTGTATTAATTGAATGATATTTATTTATTTTCTCATGATATTTTTTTGTTTCATTGCCACTTTATTGCCACATATGTATCTGCATATTATTTATTGCACATGCTGGTGCCAGGAGCCAGGATGTTCTTTCTAATCCCGACAAAGAACCGAGTAAATGCAATGTAACGATTGTACGTTGCATTGTAGACTGGATCGACTGGATCGAAGATCATGCGCGCGAGATGTAGACGTGATAAAATTTATAATCATATCTGCTTTTGACGGCTGGTTTTTAGCGCGACGTTAGGTGACTTGCATTTTAATCGAAAACGATGCACGAGAAGGATACGTAATACGAGAAACTCGCGCGTATCCCGCAGGGATGGCTGATCCGCACAGTCATTTGGGTTTAGCGAACCCACGGACCCGAGCTCAATACATTGAGAATTCTCACGTATATTAAAAATTATATATTTACATTCATATTTCCAAGTTTTTACGAGCGATAATGCAGTAAATATTAAAAGAAAAGTAAATAGCTATGATACGACTTAATTTAAGAAGAATAGGAATAAGAATAAAAAACGTACATTTAAGAGAGAAAGATAATGATAATAAAAATTAAAATTCATGTTTTATTTTACTTTTTTATTTTTTAACTCGAAGAAGCTCATACGTAATGTATCTATATTGATTGCGCAATTATTTTTAACAAGCTTCATTTTCGCGAGGTAATAGTTTTCGCGCGGGCGAGTACTCGTTTTCCGAATGGATTATTGATAGCTTGCGGTTGTTACTCAATATTGAGATAATTACTGCATAAAATTGCATGTACAAGTCAATTAAGTATTAAATCTGAATAATGTTACAAAACTTTAAAAAATTAGATAGTTACTAAGATCAACAATTTTAATATAGTTGTGAAATTGTTTTTTGCTTTGAAATTTGATTAAATACAATTGAAAAAATATATTTCGTAAATTAACAAATATTTTTATAAAAATAATGACTATTTCAAACGACGCAGCAATACGGCAATGTTTGTATAAAAAATCATATATTGTGTGTGTGTTATTACATGGAAAACTAATTACTTTTTAACTAATGGATTAACTTTTATCTCGTCGAGAATTAACGTGATACATGTCTTTATTACTGTTATAATTGAAATATTTCTAAATTAGACATATATATATATATATGTGTGTTTGAAAGAAACGAATTAATTTTTTAACCACGCGGAAAGAATTGAAAAATTTGAAAATAATCTTGTTGATTCAAAATAATTATTAAAATAATTAAGTTAGCGTTTAAGCTAATTGCCAAAATATCAAGTTTTTTACAGCATTGCTTATTATTCTTGAATTTCTTATATAATTATTTTAATAATCTAAAATTATTTTTAAATTTGTATCTAGCTACATTTTTAAAGATATTTCAGCAAAATCATTTTTTCCGTATCATCTATTAATTCTAGCCATTTGTATTTCTATTGTTATTACACATCCACTTTCGAATGCACTGTGCGAGTGACAGATATTTCAATTATAGTGCTTTCCAAACACGAGGAAGATTATTGTTTCGAACACGAATACGCTATATCCTCTATATTTTCTTCATGGTCTGGAAAAGTTTCTGCTATTCAAGATGCCAGAGTCTTCGTCCTTCGGGGACGTCTTACTTTCTTTCGGTCTCTCATTCGTCTTATATATGTGAACGCTCACGTCCCATCTTGACAAGCCTGCTCGCTTTATCGCCCTCGCTTCATTCTCGCTGACGTCATAGGAAATTGCGGACAAAGTTTCCCCTGAGGCGGTGGCCTCACAGAGAAATTTAACCAATTAGATCGATGAAAAACTTTCCTATCGCAAGGCTTAACCGGTGAGCAAACAATCTCAAGTCCTTCTCTGCTTTTAGCGTCATGGACACGTGTATATGTGCATGCGTGCTCTGAACGGATGGTATGATACGCACGGCCCGAAGTCGAAGCTTGGCATCCCACGCACGGACACGTCTGTTCTACACTCACGCGAACACCCCGGGAATACTTAATGAATTCTATACTGATGAAGACGCGGTGCACGATGAAGATTCGATCTCTACGCGGACTCTGTAATTCCAAACCGCGCGTGCATCTACCCGCTACAGCGAAGTGTAATCAAGCGATAGAAAGTTTTGGACAAGTTCTGCGGTCCGCGTAGCGGAAGAAGCTAAAAACAATTCTCTATATGCGCCAAAAATCGTCGCCTGGAACTGATTTCCAGCTGCCGCTCTTGACAACTCCGTTGAATATAATGCGCGAGAGAATACGAAATTATTATTGTTTTGCAAGTTGTCTGAAACGTGAAATCGTGAAATAAAGTTTGACTGTTAATTCTTGCAAATATTATGAGTAATTCTTGTAATTTCGAAGGTGTGTTTAACATACATGATATTATAGGAAATAATGTCTTCGGAGGTTTCTTATAAAAATATAACTTTTTCTTAATATTCAAGAATGTAGCTCATGTGTATTTATCTAAAATTTTTGTTGAATTAAATACAAAATTAATTTCATTATTTAATTGGATGGATGGACATGAGTAAAATAAAAATTTTTACACGAATAGTTGAACTAATTGACAGCTTACTAGCGAAGTAAGCATGTATGCATAGTATACATCATACAATATTTGTGCACGAATGCTTTGTATGAATTAATGATATGCATAATATACCGTAAATTACCGATTGAAAACAGCATCACTGCGTATTATATAACTTGATTTGAAAAAAATATTTTCAGATTTAAGAATGTCCAATGCAAAAATAAAAAAGAGATAGAATAAGATAGATTAAATTCTTAATTATAAATTTTATAAAATAGCAAAATGGATTTTTAATTACAATTTTCGTTTAAAATTATTGCGTAAAAAGAAATAATAATTTATCTTCAATATTTTATATAAATGTTTGGTCTAAGTAATGTAAAGTAATGCAAAATAATGTATTGTGAGAAATGTGATTTTCAGTTATAGTAACACATAATTAATTAATTATGAAACAATTAAGTTATACTATTATGCATGAGACGGTATATTAAATGATGGAGCCAATTGTGTTAATTATAACCCCGTGCATAAATAATTGAAAGTTAACAGATTCGATCGATATGTACTTACCGATTCTAATGACCGGCGGAAGCGACATGGCAGTAGTGATCGAAACGACGATTATGACAAATAACAGTGCCATTGTGTCCAACGTGAAAATAATTCGCACTTGGACGACTATGACATCGTTCGTGCAGATTTTCCGTAAGACAAAGTGCGATGAAGGAACGGAAAGGAAATCATAGATACGCGAAGTTGCTCCGATTTCACCGACACTTTAACACCAAACTATACATCTTCAGAAACTCGTTGCACATTGGATGAGATTCTTAGACGACCATCATCTTCCGTGCGGACTCGATCTGAAAAATAAAAAGAAAAAACTCGTATAACATCAAAGCAGATGATATTGGGCAAAACTATGAGATTGCATGATGATACTCATTTTAATTAAGAAAAAATTAGAATATAGAAAATATGAATAAAATTTAATAAATAAATTTCATTTTGTGACATTTAAAATATTATATTACCGCAACTTTTTTATTATACGATATAATAATAAAATACTTTTATTTTAATTATTTTTTAATTTTCAATTATACGCATATATAAAAGAAATATAATAAACTTTTTTTAATAAACTTTTTTTAATTTTTCGTCGTTACACAAGTATGCCTGCAAATCACACAACATTATTCATATTTGTTCATTGATATAGTTTTCTGGTCAAATGGACATCTACCGGGAAAACAATGCAGGCGTAAAATAACTGACCTCATAAAATCAGAACCTGAACAGACCAGCAAAATGCAATCTGCTGGAGGCCGTGCTTTTTCGCTGGTAAATTAATTGCTTAAATGGCTAGCACGGTTTTATATGGGATCGTTTGTTGAAAGTAACAACAGTAAGTTACGATTTATGAATTTCGTCCAAAATGAAAAATATAAGCTTGTACCGTTAGAAATGAAATTTGTTGAAATTCATTAGCTAAATAAGAATTTAAATATATTTACATATATTGTTTCTAATCACCTGTTTTCTTTTTTGCATTTCAAAAGAAAGTGTTATTTATAACTGCCTAAGAATAGTTAAAAGATAATTTAAAATTTATTTTATGTTTAGTTTATAATAATTTTATATTTAAAAGATTATTTTCTAATCTAAGTTAAGCATTTCAAGTATGTATAAAAAATATTAGGCCTTATTTCAAGCAATATAATCAAATTAAAGAAAAGGAATTAACAATATGCGATAGCATCACTTATATATAGCACGTAATAACTTTCTAAAAGAGAAATTAAAGGGCACTCTTCTTTTTAATATAATCTGTTTAGTATAATCAATGTTATGATTTAATGTAATCTGTGAACACATATCAACACTGTTGAAACATAGTTTAGTTTAGTTTAGTTTTACTTAGTTATATTTAATCTCGAAGATGGCGAGAAAAGGACTATGGTCTCTGAAGTGAAATCAGCAAGGGGCCCACGTCTCCATTCCCGGAGGTGCATTTTCCAGAGGAATAGATGGAAAAAAGAGAGTTCGACCTAGTAGATACGACCTCCATTACGTTGGTACCGGAGATACCAAGGGAACAAGAGAGTCCCTTTATTTCCGAAGCGATTCTGGAGTTTTTGGTTCTGCCACGATAATGTCTCCACGCCCGACTCTACCTCGACGTGCTGC
Organism: Atta cephalotes; assembly: GCF_000143395.1. NCBI lineage: Eukaryota > Metazoa > Arthropoda > Insecta > Hymenoptera > Formicidae > Atta > Atta cephalotes. Next base: position 4,261,743 of record NW_012130068.1, on the reverse strand, counting down.
ATTGTATTGCACGACAGTCTCGTTCCCGTAACTTCGATCACGCTAACGCGACAGATAGAGTTCGTACTTAAAACTGTGTTACGAGAAAAATGTAGTTGAATCAAGCGCTTTCGCAGCAAGTAAACTCCCTCAATCTCAACATTCTGTGGAGCAAAATACAAGAAATACCGCAAAATAGCGACGTTATAATTTCTATCGTGAAATGTTTAACGATGGAATTTGCGAGCTCAACAATTTTATATTTCATGTTTGATATGTTTATTATTATTCTTTTTTCTTGATCTGAATGTATCTATATAGAGAAATGAATTTTGTTGAAGTATTTTAAAAATTTAGCTAGATACAAATCTGAAAATAATTTTGTTAGATCGTCAAAAAATTTTTAGGACATTCAATTGACATTCTAACAATCAGTTTGAATATCCGACCTAAAATTTTTTATGGTCTTACTCTAACAGAATTATATTCTATATCTATCTAAATCTACCTTTTTTGAATATTTTTGAATATTTCAGCAAAATCGTTCTCTTTGTGTAGGGAGTATTATTGACATAGTTATTATATATATATATATATATATATATATATATGATTATACATCAGCGCACAACTCTGATAATCTATATTAACTCTTAATACAAATAATTTGATCATTCCTGCGCATTTCTTTTCTTTGAAATACTAAGGGCACCATGTAATTAACTCAAACGACAAAATAAGCCATTATGTGTAGTAAAGGTTTGTATTAATCAATTACATACTCTATACTTAATTAGATAAACATTTGATTAGCAATTCGCTTATATTGTTCTCATTACTAAGCATATTTTAATCAAGGTAAAATTATTTATTTATAATTAAATACATATGTAAAAATTCTCTAATAATTTCTATGTACGTGTAAAAATGAGAATTGTGATAAAGATTAGCCCTGGAGCCTGGAGCCCTAAATAACCTATTATATGTAATAAAGGAAAATGTAATGTAATAATCGGAAAATCATTATGTAATAATCCATTATGTGTACTAAGGGTTAATATTACATACTTAATTACTTAAATATTTGATGAGCAATTCGCTTATGTTCTCATTACTGATAAATACGTTTTAATACGTGAAATTAATTATTATTCGTGCGATAATCTCTTTTGCTGTGATATTATTTATTTGATTTGCCACAAGTTATTTCGTAACTTCTATGATCATAGATGTGAATTTAATTATACTAGTATCTATATAGACGTAGATACATGTCGTTACATGATATAACATGCAAATGTCAAATGACTAAATGCAAGGCTTCGATTATGCGGTTCAAATTATTCGTGCAAATGAAGAAGCCAATTAATTACATTTCCGTTATTAATATCAGTTAAATTAAAAATTTCTTTATCTATTGTAACATTGACCTGTTAGATTCTTTTCATGCGGCAATGATCTACGCTGTAACATATGATGCGTAAAGTGGAAGCGGAAAGCTGATTGGGATTAGCCCTCGGTATCAATATTTGATGTTCAAAATGCTGGTCAGGAGAGTAAAGACCTCGCGCGTACCATTCATCGAATCCACCCTCGCGCGGACGACTGACTCTCAACAGAAGTTTGGTGTCGATACCGCATGCGGCTCACGCTTTTGCCATTAGAGTTAGCGTAAACGGATTTCAACTAACCCAATTTAGTCGGGGGTAACTTTGCCTCTCGCTGCGTGTTTGTTTGTTGAATGGCGCGGTTCTAAGCGCGCCGCTTGATTACGTAGGTGTGTTCGTTGCGTTTGAAATTTGACTTTTTTTCATTCTGCCGTCTTTTCCCCGTCGGCGATTACGTGTGACGTTCTCCTTTCTCTCGCACAATTCTCTTAGTGAGAGGCAAATTTTCGCCCTTAGCAAAATCGTCATCTTGTTCATCAAATCACGACAAAAATGTATCATAAAATTATGCACATTTTTAAAAATATATTTTAAAGCATATGTGTTAAAAACATATTTCAACGAAGTATAAAAAAATATAAATGCAAATGTAATTTTTTTGTTAATTGATGTTTATCTATTAATATTACTAATCAGTAATTTATATGACATTTTTTATTAATATTATTAATTAATAACTTATAGTAATACACAGTTACACATAGTTTAAGGAATTGAATATATGTTAGAGGAAGAGAGAACACGCTTTTTTTGCGGCAGTGGGTAACATTCGGAGTGCGTTTTATTGCCGATAAAAAAACATTACACCTGCTCTTTATAGGTTTTACGATCGAGAAGGATTAACTTGGTAGCAATGACCATGTCTCTCTAGATCGTAGAAAATTGCTAGTAACTATAATTCTGAGGAAAAGTTTTTTCTTTTTTCTGAATTTTTTTTCTTTTTCTTGGATTATTTAATTCTATAATTTACGTATTTTAATTTGAGTAGAATATTTCAAATTACTTGATATCGCGTCTTTATGTTACGTTTTTAATAAATTCTGAATAAATCTTAAAATCATAAATTTGTAGGAATAATGCTGTAAGAAACAGAGTTATAGTTTTACGTAAACTGCAATTCCATACATTTGTACCATATATATCTATATGTTATATGTTCGTATAGGATGAGTAAGTTCATTGAGTTGTATACTGCGCTGTTATTTGAAAGTGCATGAAAGGAAGGTTATCAAATTATTTGAAGCGTGAGATATTTTTATTGTTTTCTTACCATGTAATTTTTAGAAAGTTGGATTATATTATTTCTTGTTTATATATATTTTTCTTTTTAAAATTCCAATATATGTGTAATATATTTACATTTCAAAAATAAATGGGTAAAAGTGTTTTCAATATATGTGTGATTAGTTTGCTGCATAAAAATAACACATTATTGCATATTATATGCATATTGTATGTAGTATAATGTGTTATTTTTATACGGAAAACTAATCACACATACACACACTATATTGAAGCCATTTTTTACATGTTATTTTTTGCTTGTTTTGGTAGTATTATATTTTTATTATAGATGTTCGTGAATTAATAGTATAACTGAAAAGGGAATAATTTTATATGAAAAAAATAGGTAAAAAAAAAATCTTTTCATATAATATGGCTTTGTTTTCGAGAATATCGGCTTTAAATATTTGCCAGATATTGATTTAATTGATAAATTAATGCATCAAAACACGTTAAAAAGCATTCATAGAGATTTATTTTACAAAACAGAATTGTATATTGAACAAAATGGACAATATTTTCAACAATTTTAACAAAAAGTAATAAAATTTGTCATGCGTGAATATCTTGTTTTATTGTGTATTCTCAATTACTTAATACAATAATAAACATAAATATGAATAGAAATAATAATTTCCCTTCCTAACTGCACCACCAATTTACAACATCATATATAATAATACTGACAATACTAAATTACTAAATACTGTAGATATTAAAATACTAAATTCACGAATCATAACTTTATAAATGATTTCTTGCTAGAAAAATAAAATTTAAAAGAAATTGTAGATATTTATAAATGGTTGTGTACATCTCTAATAAAATTACAAGTTCAATCATAAGTTGTTACAAATCTTACAAGAACAAGTTCTAGAATTGCAGCATTATTTTATTATAAGGATGTAAAGCATTACAGATAATTGATAGAAAAAAATCTTAAGATTTGCTTATCAAAATTAATCAATCAAAATTTATTAAAATTTATTAAAAAGCTAAAATCATCTCTGTATTAATGTTTAATACAGAAATGATTTTAGCTTTTTAAATTTTAGAGATGCAGTTTTTGGAACTGAAATTAAAATGTATAAACAAACATAATTTTGCAATACAAACTCAGATATAAGATCCATAACTTCGATTTACTTTCGAGTTAAACACTTAAAAATTAAATAGTAAATAAATCAACTATTAAATCACAAATAATATTTATTATAGTTTCACAAAATCCCTATACTTATATTTAAAAAAAGTTTTAAATATACACTATCATTTGATAGCAAATAAATCATGAAATTCAAAAAAAGATACAATAAATTATAAAGTATTTCTAATGTGTATACAAAATACAATTTCAATGCAAGGGCTTAAATAACTTAGTTTTATTACGAAATGCAGGCACAGAGAAGGAATAAATGGGACATAGCAGATTGATGCTACACAATACCACAACCACAACCACAATCTGGAGAGAAGTTGTGAAGCAAGGTATAGGGGGTGTAAAATCGACGCGCATTGTCGAAGTAACGAATCACCAATCAAGCTTTAACGGTTAGTCAAGACACACGATATTTTCTGTGAAACGGATGTAAACTTCCGAACCTTCGCGTTTCATTTTCTTTCGCTTCGAATGACCGCGGTCGACTGTAATAAATTTCTAAAAATTATTGGAGTTCTCTTATAGTCGAAGGAAACACATCGCGTCAACGATACATTGCGTTACGAATGAATGCTCGATGGGTAGTTATGCAATTAATAACGCGATGATGTCAGCAAGAATTTCATAACTTTCATATTCTCGGAGGGATTTAGGAAGAAAGTTGACGCGCCATGGTTGGGCGAGATTTAATAATAATCTAAGAAACGGTAAATGGTTAATCGATAATTCTACCATCGCTCGTGTGAAACATCTTTGCAACATGCAGATAGATAGATCTGTGATAGAATACAAACCAAAGAAATTAATCGTGTAGTAACATGTATGGTATATTAACTGATATTTAAGCTTGTTTATGACATTTCAATTTACATCTTTCATCTTTTTAATCTTAGAAAATAAATTTTTTCGGGCAACTGTAATAATTTTTAGCTTTTTTCTTGAGAAATGAAGTTTTTTTGAATACTTTATTCGTGTATGTATAAATAAATTCTCTAGAGTATTAGTAAATACGCAAACCGAAAAATTCAAAGATTTCGAATTTTCAACAATTCGAATTTTTGAAATATTTAATATAATTTATAAAATTATAACATTAATATTTATAAAATTAATATAGAACATATATATTTATTTTTTATAAAAATTAATATTAATATCACCTTTGATTAAATACATGTCTTTTAGCTCTGTCATGAAGAAATTACAAAATTGAAGAGAGATAGAAATACATGGTATGAAACAGCTGCATAAAGTTGTTAGAAATAAAGATGCAGACTGGAAAATTATGAATGTCTAACACGTAGAGACATTTTCAGGAAATGCATGCTTTAGAAATGTCAGGCTGCAAGGAAGGAAACATTTGACGAGCGCATTTCCCGTTTGTCTCGATTACTTGGAGACGAAGTGTTAACCGCGCACATAGGACGCGAGTCAAGAAGAAAGATGCTTAAGGCAGGAGGAAAGAAGTCGTTAGGTACGTTATCGTATTATACAATGCGACATGCCACATTTCCACGAAACCCGCTTTACTCATGTGGAAGCCCAACGATGCTCTTCGGGAGCTTCTCTTTGCGAATAGGAAGTATGCATATGGCAAAAAAGAATTGCACAGCGGCATATCTATTTTTTAATAAAAATTGGAAGTGCGATGTAGAAAATATGCAGCTACATTTGTTAATTTTAATAAAAATGCAGTGTCTTTTTCTTTATTGGAGCAATTTGCAATAATTATTTTTTTAATAATAAGTTATTTGCGGATATATAATAAAGAACATAACTAAGGAGAGGAAGATATGCTATTGATTGCTGAATAAGATAGAATTTATTTAACAAAAAGATAAAAATATAAATTACAGACAATAACGTAAGCGTTTTGTTATAAACTAATTCTTATTAAATAGCAGTCATACCTATGATTTAATTATTATAAATATTATAAATATTAAATCTGCAGTTTAATATTATATCAGTAACACTAATGAGGTAAGAATCTGAATTATATTGTGAATATATTAATTAACGATGAAACCTTCTCTCTCTATATATTATATATATTATATATATTATATATATTATAT
>NW_012130068.1:4251942-4254818 GCF_000143395.1 Atta cephalotes | reverse complement strand
GTGTGTGTGTGTGTGTGTGTGTGTGTGTGTGTGTGTGTGTGTGTGTGTGTGTCGTGTCGTGTCGTGTCGTGTCGTGTCGTGTCGTGTGTGTGTGTGTGTGTGTGTGTGTGTGTGTGTGTGTGTGTGTGTGTGTGTGTGTGTGTTCGTATGCGTATGTGTGCGCTCGCGTGCGCGTGTGTGTATACATATAGTGCTTCAAGAGAAAAGATTTTATCGATAGAGTCTAAAGCACTGCTTATCAGTAGGAAACATTTATATTATATCTTCATACGAGCATTTTAACGAGCCTTCCTGTATGAGTGAATAATAACTAACGAGTTAATCCCACATAACTTATCTATTACTCATTTAATTAAATACATTATATTAAATACAATTTCATTTAATAACATTTATATTTTAATAATTATTGAAAACCAAACATGCCAATAGAAATACAATACAATTAAGATTAATTTCTTGAATTCATTATTTATTTCTTCTCGAGAAGGATTGGATGAGACTAATTTTAGCTACATACTTTCATATCACTATTTACTTAAAACTGTTGAATTTATTGATAAGATTTGTATAATTTTTTATTATTTGTATTTCGAAATGGCCCTTTGAATATTTTTTCGAATATCTAATTTTTTTTACAATTTGAACAACAATAACTGATAACTCTTATACGAGATAATACTTACATTCGTCTATGCGATGTAGAAGATATTGATGCATCTCCCGAGACTCATCCCGTACAACATGATTGCCGACAACGATCCTCTCAGAAAGATAAAAGATAAAACTCTTCTTTCGTTCACTCGATTCGGTTCAGAACAACCGTGACGCCCTTAACATTCCAATGTCTCCTTTAATTCTTGATATGCTCATTCTCGTACTTTTCTCATAGAATTACCGTGATCGTTTTTGCTTTCTCGTCACGCGATTGAATTAATTGTTCTCTCCATTTTTTAACTACTCATATGTTTTTGTTACTATGTCGATATATCTCATCTTGTTTACTTTATTATTATTCGTGTAAAAGAAATAAAAATTCAAGAATGTACTTCTTCTATGCTCAAGTCCACAATGTATATCAATTCATTGATTTCTTATGTTAAAAAATCGAAACTTTCCAACAGTTTCTTTGAAGTTAAAATCTTCTTCCGTGGAGAGACACTGTGTTAATGATTCGTGCGACGAACCCTCTTCAAGTTTCACCGATCACCGTCTAACTCCCCAAAGAATTTCAAGATCGCGAGAATTGACTGATTCCATCGTCGAATATCGAAAACATTCCCTCGAGCTCTCCGTATCCACTCGCAGGAGAACATCGAGCCTATTTCCGGCGCATTAGGTCACGCGATTTTTCTCAACCGGCTTGTGAAAATTCACACGCCAAACATTCGCACGCGACGACGATGACGACGACGACGAGAACCTCCCCGTTTTACGTACGCGCGGTCCGACGATCGCGAGAGACGCGCGGGCACTGGCTGCGCGAGAACTTACCGCCACCCCCGGATGAATGCGCGGACAGGCAGTGCGGGGTAGTGGGTGGCCTTCGAGGGGTAGCTCGAAAGGGGTGCTTAGTGAGTGATAGAGAGAGATAGATAGAAAGAAGGAGAAGAAGAGATCATAGTGGTTTGAAAGAGAAAGAGACCTGAGAGGAGTGAGAAAGATACGAGACGTGCAGAAGAAAAGGATGTGTGCGCACGAAATACACAGAATCCTCATTCGACATCCTGCGCGAGTGTCGAAGACAACTCCACAAAGAAACAAGCCTGCATTCATCTATCTGGGTTAGCGGATTCACGCGACCCTGACCATTTTGTCGCTTACGACACGGGTGTGTAGTCGTCAGAGAGTTACGAAGTACAACTAGAAATTCAGATAAACTGTACATTTTGAAATTGCGATAAATTTATACATGAAGTTTCGAAAGAAACTGTATTATTACTGCAAAGTTTAAGGAAAAGTTTAAGAAGAATTATATAGAAAGAACAATTTTGCTGAAAGATTTAAAATTTTACTGACAGATCTGAATAGAATTTTATCGAAAATAATTATGTTAGAAACTAAAAAATGATAAACAATTCTGCTACAAAAAATTTTGATATTAATATAATTATATATAATTAATTTCTCTAGTAATCAATTTGTTTTTTTTTTAGATAAAAAATTATTTTCAACAAAATTATTTTTATCTAAAAAATCTAATTTTTATTTTGTTTTATGTATAACGTATATATATTATCTGTTTCTTAAGAAAAATCTTAAAAACAGAGCGATGCACAATGAGCAATATTGAATCGATAGACTTGAAGAGGTTCATCCTTGCAATATCTTGCTCACTGCAAGAAACAGAATTGCATCTTATCTGGATTATCCAGTTTCCTCGACACTGACCATACTTTGGCTCAAAGTGTGAAATCTACTTCTTGCGGTTTCGCAGAATGATCGCAACTCCGCCAATCCAATCTGGCGCTATTACATAGGCTTTGGTGACATGGTTTAAAAATTGCTTTCTCACATAGTCTTACCACGCGAAGTACCTTTAGAAAGGAAAGATAGTTGAAAGTAGGAAGAGAACAGAACGAGAATAGTACGCAGAGCACTCTCCTTTCGTTTTAAGTATATAAGGCAGTTCTGATGAAGAACCGAAATTGCTTCCCACCTGGATTACTGTGCTTGTCTTCTCTGACCATGCTCCCAAATTAAGCTCGTATATTTGACAATGTTCGCGTCGTATGTTTTGTGAAAAGGAATTAAAGCTTCATCTCGCAGGATTTACGTGGGAGAGGCAGATTTCATGTGAGAGGAATCATCATTACTTTAGACGCATAAAGATTGTTAATATTCTCTCTCTCTGTCCCCTTCTCTCTCTCTCTCTC
>NW_012130068.1:4247865-4250022 GCF_000143395.1 Atta cephalotes | reverse complement strand
TAGAGAGAGAGAGAGAGAGAGAGAGAGAGAGAGAGAGAGAGAGATGAAGTAGGAAAGAAAATGAAGTATCTAAGTTGATTTTATACATTTTCTGGAAGAGCATAGATAGAAGACTATAAAGTGAATCGTCTTATCCGCGTTAGTGAACAACGACCCTGACCACTTCCTATGCAAAGAGGATTGAGATAAAGTTCGCATTCATCAACGATTTGATGTTCTCCTAAACGTCCCTTTCCTCCTCCCTCATCAGTTACTCGGACGTAAATATTCTTAAACCGTCACATTTTTTAACACGAATATTCCCGGTATTCATTTATTTCTCTCCAAGATTATACTGAATGTCACTTTCTTGAGCAGAGATTTGTTCGCATAAATAGCTATAATTTTGTTATATTTCTTATTATATATATATATATATATAAATGATTAGAAAAAACTAGATTTATTTCAATTTTCAGAATTATCTTTCCTTTTATTATCATACCTTTAAATATTTTAAATCTTTTTAGAACATAAAGCGATAATTCTCTATAACAATTTTTTAATTAATAGATTATCTTTTATATATTACTTATTAATTATTTCAGTTTCTATTTACATTTTAGCTTTTCGATTAATTTTTCTATTTTCTAGATTATCCTTCACTGCAAAATTGTTAATGTTAATATTTTTGAATGTAAACGTGAGCGAAAAATGTAAATTTTTAAATTTTAAGCTGCGCTTAAAGTTACGGTTCTTGTCATGATATACAGAGTGTTCTCAACTTTAGTAATAAGAATTATGAGATGTTATAGGACGATAATATATTATGTCTTGGATCTTTATAATGGCAATGACTTTTCAAGATGTCACTACGACTTAACAAGACCCTTCTTTATCTTTTTTATTGCAATCAATTTCTTTCTTACGTTACCAAGTAATTTTTCATTATTGCTTACTAAGCGATTATCATAACCTTCAAGAAAAATTTCTGATAAGAAATGGACAAAGAAAACTCTAATCATATCAATCAGAATTCTGGTTATCTCTCAATTAGAGTTATAATAGATTCAACCAGAAAATCCTAATTTGTCCATTTTCAACCAGAATTCCAATTAAAATTAAAACAAAGACTCTTTCTTCTTCACCAAACTCTTTTAAAGTGTTATTATATAATTTCAATTATGCAAAAGATATCTACAGAATATTAATTAACAGATTTATCAACAATTATTGTTAAAAATTTTTATTTTATCACGATAATTATATTACAAAATTTTATGTACTACTTCCTTAATTTCTGATTTGTACTTTCTTGTTGAATACCACGATTTATTTAAGCTCCTTGAAAAGCAGATAAAATGCAAGAAAAAAGGATGTTTTCCATGCGGATTAAATTGAATCGAAATGTGACGGTTTACTAAAAATGAATAGTTTATTTTATTTGCGCATCCATCGATCAATGCGGAAGTAAAGAAAAAAAATTTTTAATGAGTTTCTCCCGTCGAGGATTCCTGCTGACTATTTCTTCAATATATTTTCTCCGTAGTTATCGGAAAAGACGATTAAATTAAGATGTCTGTCATACTGCGGTCGCACTGTCTGATATTTCTTTATTATTGCTCTATACACATTCAGCATATAATTCTTCAGTAGAAAAATCGTTTGTTCAATTATCATCAAACGCTATCGTGTCGCGACATCTCGCCCTTTCATGGTGTCCCGATGTCTCTCTTTAATAACGTATAGTGACACTCTGGCTGAACACCAAGAAAACTGCTGACAAAATTTTCACAAAAGCATGTAACTCAGTGATATCCTTTCTAATGGGATAATAAACTGTTCGTGACAATGACATAAAAAAGTAGACTTCCTACATGCAAAAAAAGGTGCTTATTAATATCAGCTAAATATCTGTTACTGATTCGAACTTTGCTGTTAATAAAAGCTGTATTGATAAAAGTTGGCTATTGAAGATAAAATACATTTGCTACCAACATCCAACTTTATTAGTTTTAAAATTAAAAGCGTGCTTAACATAAGTAGTTGCTAAGTAAATGGTTATTTTTTAATGCTAAAAAAAATGTATGTAATAAACAAGAAAAAGTATCATATTTAGTAACACGTAAAATTTAGTCATCCATTTCAATAAATATTTGCGTGACGATTTCCTCTTCA
>NW_012130068.1:4239455-4242633 GCF_000143395.1 Atta cephalotes | reverse complement strand
ATCTCTCTCTCTCTCTCTCTCTCTCTCTCTCTCTCTCTCTCTCTCTCTTTCTTTGCGAAGTGAATATAATTTCACTCTCCGAAAGGAGAGACTGAGATTTCACTCTGATAGATGTTAAGGTTAACTCTCTACATTCAATCTTGATGAAATTAAACTCAGTCAACGATTCGACGTGTTTTTGAACAAAACAAACGAATTTGGCAAAAAAAGGTATTACTATACCTTGTGAAGCGAGATATTAAAGTTGATTTTGTTAGATTAGAAAATTCACTCTTTGAAGGAATGAAGTGAAATTCATTGTTGCTGGATTGGCGCAACTATCACTTTTTTTGGAGTAAAATTTCACTCAAAATTTAAAGTGTTGGATAATAAAAACTATTTATTTTGTATTATTTGTTGTCATATTGTTTACTTTATTAAATGGCAATTTATTTTGTCTCTAATGACGAATGTGGAATTTATTTTAATTTGCCAAATAATAAAATTGTTTATTAAATTAATATGTATGTAAGGAGTATAATAATAATTCGAATGTAATAAGAAGACTTCCGTTGCGTGATTAATTAACTAGCATTCTAAGACAGTGTAATATGTCTAAGAGTATTTACTACGCATGTTCATGATTACGAGATCGTTCATTAAACTCTTTACTATGCTTCCTGTCACTACATCATGATCTAATGTAGCCGCGGGCCGCGGGCATATTTTGATTCACATTATTGCCACGTAATTTTTTTCGTTTTTACTGGTTTTTACTTCTCGGTTTTAATTTTCATCTTCTTTTTATATTTACATTCAAATTTTTTCTTGTCATCATTCTTTGATAATATTAAAATTAATTCTACTAAATACATTTTATGTTTTAAAACATGACTCTTGAAAAAACATTTTAAATAAAATAGATTATGTGAGAGATATGTGAATCAATTACAATTTCATTTCTAAACATCTACAATACAAAAATTACATTTTGATATCAATTCTATAATGAATTCACAAATGATTCTTTTTCTTGAGATATTTCAAGATCTAAAATGCAGTTTGAAGATTGCAAAAAGATAGTTGATTTAACATTATTCAGAGATTCCTCTACAACATATGTGAAATAGTCGATCACGTTAGATGGACTTTAAGTTAAAAGGCAGTGAAAGTGTTCTTGTGAAGCATGACGAGAGTAATGACACTCACACTAACGCAGCTACACCGAGGTACACTAGATTGAACATATGCCGATTTGCTCGTACTATTGGTGTATGCCATTTCTTCCCATCGTGCAGTCACTATTTCTGTTCTTCTCATTGATACGAAATAAAAAGGTAGTGATTTATGTAACAAATATATATACTGTGTGTGAAGTCTCTCGTAATATCTATAATAACATCTATAATAATATCTATAATTGTAACTTGCTTGTACTATTTATTATTGCAGATATTCTAAACTCATAATATGCACAATAATTATAATTATAATTAAATTCTATTTCTAGAAAACAAACTAGAGAACTACGGATTACTATGGTTTTGTTCATAGAAACACAACGAATGTAAAAATTTGAATTTTTGAAAATTTTTATCCATGTAATTTTAATTAATATTTTAAGATTTTTTAATTAACATGTCAAGTTGCAATTCTGAATTCTATCATGCTACATAATCAAGTTCACTGTAGATATTTAATCAACAATCGTTTTTGGCTTATGTTTTTAGGCCATTTAGAAATTCAATCGGTCCATCGCGATTTTCATTGGTGATCTAATTCGCGGCGGCAATACTTCCTGCGAAGATGGAAATGAGAACAGGCTACAGAACGGGAAAAGGCGTAGACGCGAGGTCCGGTTTATTACGAGAACTTAACGCAACACACGCGCACGCATGAGACGCGTACACATATATACGACGAAACGACGTATGTGCATTTACGTGCGGCGATGCACGTAACGATCGCATGCACATGCCACGTGATTACCATTCGGTATAGAAATTTACAACACGGATCAGTCTCGTATTTGGCGTGTCTGTCACTAAATGTGCAATAAAAGAATATTATCGTAATTGGAATTATTTTTAAGCAACTGATTACAATACTGGTCGATTACTACAATTATTGTTAGAAATATTTTACACAGATTTTTCTTTGTGATATGACATTGTGCTTTTGTGTTTCATAACATGTTACTGGAAAAAGGATTCAAGTGGCCTAGTTTAGCGATATGAAAAGTGTTAAGCGGAGATAGAAGGAAGAGGAGAAAACGCGAGAAAGAGGGGCCTATAATGCGCGAATTATTCGGACAGAAGATACGACATGGACCAGCTGTTGCTTATTGCTGTACTCGCACACGTGGTGCCGACTCGTTACGTCGCACTTGTTATAGAACGAAACTTAACCATGCATGAGCAATGCGAATAAACGATAAGCTAACAATTAGCGATAAAACTCGGAAATGATTCAAAGAATTCTCTGGCTCTTTGTTGAATGCTCAAAAAAAATAATTACATGCTGCAGAGAAATTTTTGTGTAATTTAGAGAAGTAACCGAATATTTGTAGAAATTCATAGAATTCTGCTTTTTTTTTACAATTTTACGAGCAATTACATATCTACTTTCTTTATTTATAGAATTTTATTTTATTGCTGATGAAAACATGATTATGATATTACATCATACGATCTCTATTTCCCGTAATTATAAAACATAAAAAATTACTAATGTGTTGCAAAACATGTATTAAGTTTATGCAAGCAATGATAATTTTATAAGAAAGAAGTTATAGATCGCTTAGATCATAATTTCTAATTTAATTATGAAATTATTGATTAATCGTGTGTTAAAATGTTTAATGTGTTACATATTAATGAATAGATGTATGATAGTGAAATAATAAAGACGTATTTTTTTTTGTAAATATTATAATAAACATCAATCTATCTTGAAAAATCTTTTTTTTATTTTTTTTTTATTACTATTTATCTTCTTTACGTGGTAAGATAAGCAAGACTGTTTCAACTTAAGTAACCTATAAGATATACAATGAATAATGAGATTATATAGGAAATAAGAAGTTTTTAAATAATGCGTTTTTATTTCACACGCGCGCACACGCACACACACACACACACACACACACACACACACACACACACACACACACACACACACACACACACACACACACACA
>NW_012130068.1:4233984-4239231 GCF_000143395.1 Atta cephalotes | reverse complement strand
CTCTCTCTCTCTCTCTCTCTCTCTCTCTCTCTCTCTCTTTCTCTCTTTTCCTTTCTTTCTTGTAAAATTGTTGCATAATGTGTCTCCGTGTCTTTTGATGAAAATTATAAAGAATTTTAGAGATAAAATTCTCTCAGAATAATCATTTTCATGTTAAATATAATTTTAGCATATTTCATTTTCTACAGGCACATAATAAAAAAGTACATTTATACGAAATAAAAGATATCTGTTTTTTCTTTTCTAACATATTTACGTTTTTCAATTATGTTCCGAATAATTTATTATTCGGAAATACAAAAAATTGCACATTAATCGCCATGCATAATAACGCAATCTTAATGACATCCATTTTGAAATGCCACGACAAATTTTGTACTATAAATTTCAGTAAGTAATTAAAATTTTCCATATATATTGCCAATAAACATTTAGAGCGGAGAAGGAAGTCTGTCATGTAAACTTTAAAGCAATAAAAGTCGACAGCGCGACGTTAAATCTGATACACAATGCGAACAATTTAATAAAAGTGAACTCCTCTTGAGTTATAAAGAAAATTTTGTGTAGTACAATTACTCTTTGCAAAGTCGTTTCTATGGTCGTTTCGTTTAGATATCAAAGTAAAAATATCCAAAGCACGACTTAACCGCGAATATTTGTAATACAATTACGAGTCTGCAAGCTCTTATCTGAAATGAGAAACAACCACTATCGATTGTTCGCGACGTGATCACACGACAATAGAATATCACAAACAAAAACACTTGAATATTTAATGGTGAATCTTTAGCATATAAGAATTTACTTTAAATCTATTCTTTTTAATCATATTTTTTACATTATTTTTGCTTCTTTTTTTCTGTTAGGGATCCGAATATTCAATATTTAAAATTCAACCGAGCGTGAGCGTAGTATGGCACACAGCGCATTGGTCTATCATATCAGAGATCCTGGGTTCGATTTCAGTAGAAATATTTACGCTCATGTCTCGGAAAAAGCCAGTAACCTCCGGAGAGAATCCTTGCTCACAAGTATAATGACAGATCAAACAACTATTCGAGCTTGGATATGGAAATCTTGAATATATCTGTTTTAGTATAAAGTTGCCACATCTTCATACAAATGAAAACATTGTAATTATTATTTAGATATTGATATATCCAAGATTTTTTATTTTTCACAACAAAACACTATTACATAACAAACTCGGTAATCTAAAGACTTTGGACGCTCGTACGAAATATAAGAAATCTAGGTTCGATTTCCGGCCGAAGTAATATTTTTTCCAATAAATTTATTGACAGTTTTTCAGCATATTAACATCTTTTTAATATGATATCTGATTGTGCATCAAATTATTAAAATTGCTTGTCAATTTAATTCGCGATATTACTACGATAGTTTAATTGCATTTATAAGTTTGGAAAACTAATTCGGCGCGCTTTCGAATACTAAAAATATATATTCAGTACATATATATAGTATATATAATAATTCAGAATTATTTAAGCATTAAAGATCTAGCTTTGACTTTGACCGTTACGGCCATTACTTTTATTTCTTATTGTTGAATTTTTAAATGTACGGTCCAGTAAAATTCTTATTGTTTACAATTATTTTATTTTAAATGTCAAAGAAGAAAGTATTATGAGCTTATAGCTATATGAGAATCGTGAAACTGCTGGAGAGTAAAAGTACAGGATATTATTCATATGTATCTATCATACTTTTCGTGTACAATGTGAAGAATTTAATTAAACGAAACTGAAAAAATGTATCTATGTATATACATTCTACATAACATTTTCTAAGTGAGTAGTTAGTTTTCTATAGATATAGACATACATTCATGATTTATAGATCATTCATGAGTGCGCAAAACAAAATTTTATAAAAATATTTAAAGCATACATCTTCTTACTTTGCTATTAGCAAAACCATTAATTAAAGTGGCAAAAACCAGCGTTCAAAAAAACGAAGGTGATAAAAAAATAGACCTTAGAAGTAGAGAACAAGTTGAAAAGCCAGTTCATAGCACAATGACCATCTCTATCATGACTATAATCCTTTCCTCTTTCCCTCTTTCTCTTCTGGAAAATCCTTTTCTCTCATCCTCGCACCTCTACAGCATATCTCTGCTCCTCTTCATCTTCCTTCTCTGCTTCCTGACGATAGAAAGGTCCACTTATCATGCCAAAAATAAATCCAGCTCGGTTGGACCGGAGATAAATTCGGACAAACGCATTGGAGCGCGAGGTGACTAACGATTACTATCATTCACTCCAGGCTTTCTTTTAAGGGCGGGCTAAGCGCGAGCCGGCACCTTCGAGGCAAGACAGATCCATCCTTAAGGCGCTGGTTCAAAATTAATTAAGCAGCGCTTATACGGCTCTGTAGTTTATCCTTCTTCCCAAACCCCAGATAGTCGGTAGCGTATCGGTTGACACGCCGAAAGCCGCTCGAGGATACAACTTCTGGGTATTTCAGAATACGAACATTCGTAATTAAAATTTAACACACTGATGATTTTACATCCATCTGAATATTACCTCGCAGACGAAAACTTGACAAGAGATGATACTATTAAATGGCAAAATCTTATATTCGCTTTGCTAAATATATAAGTCTTCCAAATTGCTTAGAGCAATTTTAAATTTAGAAACTTATTTATATAATTTAATAATTCATTTAAAATCGTATTACTCTAAAGACGTATTCTAATGTAAGCATTTAATCGATTATCATTATTTTCTCATAATATTTAAATATTTATTATTGCAATATTTTCTGTATTTAATAGAAAATTAATATAAAGTGATAGCTGAATCAATTTACGAATTCTTGTCTTCTGTCTGTACAGTGATTCTTTATGATATCAATGGTAAGTCGAAAAATTTTAGCTGATAAAAGTAAGGTTTTTTCTAAAAAAATTTTATATTCTATAACGATATCGTAGTAGCTATTGTTATTTTCTCATTTTATTTGAAACTGTCGCACATCAGAAAAAGTTCTACCAGCTTATTCCGTATCTCTCCGTATCTTTAAAGCTATTTTGTCGGAACGAATTTAATTAAAGGAGGTACAAATTTAACATTTACCTACTTTGCGGATTTTATGCTGGTAATTAAAACATTTTGCACGTAACGGACACATCCAATTAATGTCTTTTCTCTTCCGTTTTTTATTTCCAATTTGGTCATTTATTTACTTATAACTTATCTTCATAAAGTTATAAAATAGAAAATATACATTTGTACAAAATATATTAATAAAATTAGCAGCTGTTAAGAATTAATTTACGATATTATTTATATAATTAAAATTTTACTTAAAATATATATATTTGTTTAAATTATATTAATTATTTGTATTAATTATTTGTATTTATTATTTGTTTTAATTGTATTAATACACACACGCATACACGCATATATAATTTTTCTCACGATTTATATGTATATTATTACTATATAATCTGCAAATTAAATTAACTATACAAAAATTGTAACTTTATGGGCATCTTTGGCGGATCGATTTTGCAAAAATGAAGTTTACTGTTTAAACACCAATAACATGTCACGGTGAGCACCATAATGGTGACCATTCGCTTCAGTTCTCCAATGCTGTGGGAATTGCTCGGGCGTGTCGGGCACTACGCCTTCACTGCAAGGTTATATATGACCCGCAACAAGCCGGAATCGCACGATAGAAAAGCATCATAGGTGGAAATCGATATACCGCCAACTGCAACACTCCGGTCTTGAATTTCGCGGGCGAAAGGCGAGTTGGATTTTGTCCAGTTACCAAGTCGGTCGAGACGTTTCGTTCCATTTTCGAGACGCAAGGCCGAGACGCGATGAAAAGTACGAGCAAAGCAAGAAATAGTATATTAATTAACGCGCGCAACTTTCTAGAACTTGAGCCAAATTTTATATAATTACGTATTTTTAGTATCAGGAAATTGTATCGCGTTACGAAATATTATTCGAACATTGATTTCGAATGATATTATTTTGCTTAGCAAAAGGAGATATTATTACAACATATTTTATACAGTATATTAGATTAGTCATTAAATTATTATTTTATATCTTATTTCTCACATTTGTAATAACATTTGTTATCTTTATACATTTTTAAATAATTTCTGTATTATTTAACTTATAGTAACATTGAAAATATAGATCGGTCATATTTTTATTACATATTTAGAACGAAAATTCAACTTTATCGATGTACCGATTATCAATAAAATTTTGATCAATTGGGTTGCACATTGTTAGCTTATTGTTATTCTGTATTGCGAGAGAATCAGAATGCAATTTAGGAACAATTTATTGTGTAAATCGATGCAAAACGGCTGCTCTATTTTCACTTTGACAGTCCATTGTCTTGATGGGAAAACGAATACTTTGCGGATGAATTGATTGCCCTTTCGTTGAATCAACAAGAGTTCTTATAACCGTCTTTATCGTCTTTCATTAATTTGCTAATTGATAATAGTCACAGTTTTAGCGGAATTATTGAAAGAAACACTTTAATCGAATCAATTTTCTTCGTTCAGCAGGAAACAATTCAAAATAAACTTTTGATATAAATTTTCTATAGTTTATTAATACTAATAATGTAAGTGTTTACCAATTTTAATCTCATTAGTTTTAAACTCGTAATTCTGAGTTTTAATGTTTAAATAAAATTCACATTATTTTAACAAAAAATCTTTTGTAATCTTTTTTTCATTTTTTTCTTGGAACATCGTATGAGTTTTAAAAAAGAAAACACAATCTATAATAAAATTATAACTATCTGTTGTAATGTAAAAAATCCAATTTTTTATTTATTTATTATTTTTTAAAAATAATGTTAAGTTTTGTTATATTTTTTTTATAAAAAATAATGTAATTGTAACAATATAAATAAACAAATTGTATTTAATGTTATAATATCTTATATACAGTAATTTTTGCGTTTTAAAAATAAAATCACTGCTGGAAAAAATAATTCAAAATATAGTATAAAATGATAGCAAAAAAATTGCATAATAGACTTGAAGTACTGATATTTTTATTTACTGATACTTAAAAACAATTATTAAAAATATTATTCGTTTACTCTAAATTTTTGGGATGAAATTGCACTCCCAAAAATTCTAAAAGAGTATACCATTCCAGCAAAATGAATTTTTTTCACTCTCAGATAATTACTTCAAGCTAGAGTCAATTTTTCAATCTAATCTCTCTCTCTCTC
>NW_012130068.1:4228181-4229751 GCF_000143395.1 Atta cephalotes | reverse complement strand
TTCTGCGTTTTAATCTTCCTTCAAAATCAGTACGAACTTTCCGGACAACCCAATATATAGAAGAAAAGCAGATTGTAAATAATAAAGAAATAAATTTAATTATTTGAGTAGAAGTATTATTAGAAAAAAATATTAGACAATATATTTAATAATAAATATACTATATTATATATACTAAATACTATATTTAGTAAATATAGTATTAATATAGTCAATATTTATATTATAAATATAATTGTAAATATAGTATAATTATAAATATTGTTAATATTTATTGTGCTATGGATATTAAGTAAGTATATTCATTATATAGCATATCTAATAATTTTCTTCTGGTATATTCGAATAATTAAATTTACATACTTCTTATACATTGTTTATGTTTTTTTTTTCTATATTTTAATTTTATTTTTATCGACTCTATTTTTATAACTTAGTCACACTAATTTGCATTAAAAAATTTCATGGACATGTAAATTCTCAGGTCGCTTTGCGATAAAAAATCAACTCATTTATAATCTAAATTCAAAATCTATTTTATTTAGCATGCTTAAACTTTTGCATAAGTATATTCAGCCTCAAAAATGGGTTACTGTAACATTACAATAAGCTATTTATATGTATTTTTATTCTATTGGTATATTTTTAAACTTATTGATGTAGAATTAAGCTTGAAGAGAATATACAACCGCATTTTTCTCCTAATTTATGATAAAATATTTTCTATCTAATATAATAGATCATTATAACACACGTTATAATGGTCCATTTTTTACGAGTGAGTATTAGATAAAAATATTTTAATCTTGAAATAAAAAAGTATATCTCCTCTTGAATTTAATTTTATATTGATAAGTTGGAAAAGAATACACGTAAAGAGAAAGTACAAATAGCTTATTATATTTGTTATTTACCAATCCTGTTTATTTACTAAATAATTTGACGAAGAAGCTTACATAAACATAAATAAAAGAAGTTTATTTAGTTAGGTAAGTTAGTCATCTCATATTTTGTATCTTTAATTTTCGAGTGAATACCTACTCTCACAATTTACTCACTAAGTAAAGCTAAGGAGTGCAGATCTGCCGGAACCGCTGAGTCTATGAATCAAGCATGATGGCTACAGTTTGCCAAAGGAGCGAGGACGGTTTCGCTTGACGAACATCTTAGTGTTGTTAGTATAAGCAAACGGACGTTGAAGCTCGCCGTTTACACTGTTACAAACCGTACACCACCATGGACGAGCACGAAAATTTCACGAATCACCAATACGATCTATCTCAAGTACTTTGCTAACATGGTGCAAACGTCTTTAGCTCCTTCATTTCCAAGAGACGCTTCACACAGCATTCGGTACTCGCTTTGACGCGGTATCTATTTCCTCCTGTGACTTCTTTAAATATTTTATGATCTCTAACTTTGCCGCGGCATCATTTACTTTTGAAACCTTGACGTTCTTTTCCTTACAACTTGATGTAAAATGTTAGCGAGTGATAAGAAAATTTATTGTATATTTGCAAATATTTTAATTGTAAAAAATTATTAAATAATATATATATATATATATATA
>NW_012130068.1:4225506-4228161 GCF_000143395.1 Atta cephalotes | reverse complement strand
TTGTAGATGCAGATCACACTATTATAATGTCATGTTTATTAGCGAATATTCAAGGTGATTATGTAAAAAATATCTCGTCTACCTTCATGTCGAACATGATAATCGTGTAAACTATGTCAAGTCAATCAACGATCCGTCTCTGCTTCACGGAGACGTGACTAAGAAATATGCAAATATCAGAGTAAATAATAGAATTAGGAGAGATGATGAAATTGTACAAAATTATAATTTGCAAGAATGAAGTACTCGAATTCGTGCGTGCGTTCGTCAGCGTGCACGTCTGGAATTTAGTTAAACAATACGAAACTTTGTGAGATAAATTTCGGATTTAGAGACGTTATAAAGAGGAAACAGTGCTCGTGACCTTGCTTTGAAAAGGAAACATATTCTAGAAGCAACGTAATGTATTTCCCGCTTTATCGTTATAAAATCTCATGGATTAATAGACATTTAAATGGTTTTGTACAAAAGGATTTAGATTCTGTGAATAATCTTAAGATATTATTGTATATAAAAACGGTAAAGAGATTTATTAAGAGATCCAATACTATCCTATCGATCCTATTTATCCAATACTAGAAAAAAATTATATAATATTTTATTTTATTTTAATATAGATTTTTATGAGAAAACAGAAAAGAAAAGAAGAAGAAGAATATATTTTACAGAAGAATATATTTTAATTCTCTTAGAGAATTACAGCTAGAAAATTTTGTTTTTATTAATTGTACAAATCGTTGTGTACAATATAATATAAAATATCTAACATTGTCATAAGTGAAATTCATATTTATTTTTTATATTAATTCATATTTACTTTTTAAATTAATAAAATATCATTGATATCAAAAATAAGTATGAATTTGTTTTGCTATTAGCAATATTATTATAAATATTTTAAGAACGTAGTATCACATTTCAATGTACACATTTTGTACATTTTTATAGTATCACATTTGTACATTTCAATGAGACAATGCATAACATATTTTTTGTTTACACTGCATCACATCGATTATTATTAAATTAATGAATTTTAAATAAACAAATTTTTTAATTAGACGAATCTGTTTTTAATTAAGGTTGCGTTATGTTTGACATATTTTAAATTTGAACGCATTAGATTATTTTTATATTTTTTGCTAAAAGATATAAATTTTTTAAAAGAAATTTTAATTTGTTTAATCTTTTGTTTCTGCTTCTCTTTCTATGACAGATTTAATGATTTTTATAACGAAAAGTCTTCAATATCAAAGAAAAATTGTTGAATGGCCTTATTGTAGATTTCTTTGGAATTTGCTTATGCCCCGCGCATATTACGCGTGAAATCACGTTGGCGTAACGTTAGCTTTTATTCCGTCGCGCGCTTATTCGAACTTACAATTATATTCTATATGTCCTTATCGGCCTTTCAAATCGGTGTACTCGATGCAGGCACAGCTAATGCACGATAATTGCAAAATGCATCGCATTCCATGACCCACACTTAACTATGCGTATATTATACACATGCGCGCACACATGCGCATACATTAGTAAGTTAAATTAATTGCAAGTACGTTGCAATCGCTTCAGGTCGACATAATATAAAATAAATGCCGCATATTAAGAAACAAAATTACGAAATGTGTAAGGTTACCCATAATTTATAACATTGCACACTTAACGCATAATAACTACCGGTAATTAATTTATTTATTCGATCTGACGATAGAAAGCATAATGCTTGTTTAAATTTTTGATGCCTGTAATATATTGCGAATTTTGCACGATTCCCGCGCGGAAACAATTCTCATCGATTGACGAGGGGAATGTGCGCCATCGGAAATTAATGAAGCGCGTAATTGACTAAAGTTCAGAGAAGTGAGCAGGATTCTGTATTGTTAAAGTAGCTTCGGATTAATATTGCACACGCTAAAATCCGACCGTGAAGTTTAATAATCTCGAATCTTTAGTGGAAACTTTATATGACACATCTCCAAACTTAAATGCAACGCAATTAAACCGCTTACCTATTCCTGGCAATTTAGATACGATTTAACGGATGAAACCGGCTGTAAATTTCCGATGAGTTGCATAATCGTTTATTTTAGAACTTACTCATTAACCGAACACTAATCTTCTCGACGAAACATTAGGAAAATTCATGTATTTCGTCCGCAGAACATTTCAACTACTTTTCTCCATTGCGAATCTCGACCATTATTCTGCTGTCTTTTCATAACTTTGTCCTTAACTTTAATGCATTAACAGCGAATTCTGTTCCAAAGCGTTGTCCATTAATGTCTCAAAGTTTACATTTAACTACTTGTCTGATTAATTGTCTTTACCCGAGAGAAAAAAATCTCGTGAAGCAAATTTTCATTAATTTAGTATAGAATTAATAATGAAATAATTAAATTAATTAAATATCCTTTGACATACCGGCATATGAATTTTATTTGATATTAGTGCATCAAATTTTGTAGACTTTTTTCAAAGTCTTGAAATATCTAAGATATACAAGAATAGTAAAATATATGTAAAATACTTTTCTTGTTCGGAATTCGTAAATATTCATTTGGAGACATTCACAGAAATAATTAGTGTCGCACAAGAGCAATTAATACAATAAAAAAATTGTGCTCGCGTATATATATATATATATATATATAT
>NW_012130068.1:4215880-4225486 GCF_000143395.1 Atta cephalotes | reverse complement strand
TGCTCGCGTATATATATATATATATATATATATAATATCTATCTAAATTTTATTTTGCCATCACAGAAGTTGTATAAGCACCGAAACAAGTTATGCGCAATTCGTTTAATATTACCTTTCACTTGCCTTAAGAAAAACGCGATGCACGGCTATTTATTTTTTTTATCAGTATCAGGATTCGACAAAAAGGACACGAGTGCACGACTCTGCTCTTGGATATTTTTCCATCAATGAAATGATGGAAAACGTAGTCGTCAGTCAACGAGCAGTCAAGTTCGATGATCTCAGAGACGCGGAAATGAAGTGGCGCCAACGCGGTGCGATGCCGCCAACTATGAAAATTCTCCAAGTATTCGCGAAATTTTCCGCAGATATTCGAATATTCTGAATGTTCGCAGATCAAAGAATATTACTGATTGGAAATATAATAGTCAATTGGGATTACATATAGCCATTTATTGGGCATTAATGGTCTATAATTAATGTCGAATATACATATAATAAATGGAAAGTGCAAAATGAAAAGATAATACAAGCCTGTTTGTAGATGTAATTCGTGCATTATAAATTCTAGAAATAATTAAACAGATTAAAATTATCATTGAGCGTATACTTAAAATATTATTAATGTTTATAATATAAAAAGAAATAGAATGTGTATTGAATTTTCTAGTGACAATGAGAAAATGAGCAAATTACAGTCTTAGTAATAATAAGCCTCGTGAAGAATTCTTTCGGAAATGTTTTTAATCTCAGCCTTTGCGACAAACACGCTTAGTTTGCTGATAACTCAGCATAACGAGCTGTAAAAAAGATATTTTAAAGTAAAGCGA
Source organism: Atta cephalotes (assembly GCF_000143395.1). Taxonomy (NCBI): domain Eukaryota; kingdom Metazoa; phylum Arthropoda; class Insecta; order Hymenoptera; family Formicidae; genus Atta; species Atta cephalotes. The sequence continues at coordinate 4,224,653 of NW_012130068.1, read as the reverse complement.
TTAGCTATGCTCGTTCAGTTTTTCTCTTCTTCTAACAAATAGCAGTGAAGTTTTACATAACGTATGATTCAAAGAATTTTAAATGTTTATATGATCACAAAAGCAACATTAAATAAAAAATAAAATATGATATTAAATAATATTATAAACTATGTAAAAATATAATATTAAATAATTTTTTATTTTAAAATAAAATGAAGATTTTTTCAATAACGAAATTAATTAGAAGTAAAACTCATAAAAAAATAATAAACATTTGACTGACAATTGTAACAAAATAACTAAAAAATAAAAAAATTTACACAAATATTTTATTATATTGTTCGTTTACTAATAAAAGGTAAGGTAAATGCTAATGTAGAAATTTAAAATGTTTTCTCAGAATATCACGAAACGTTACGTTTATGGAGCAAGAATATTGCTGATAGTACGTATTACCAATACAGCCGCAAGCAATAAGGATCGTCGAGAAAATGCGGTTCGTTATTTCGCACTTTTCTGTTTTTCTTCAGCTACGTCGCATCGGCGAGATCCTGATACATCTCGTTAAGGCGCATAATTAAATTTACTTCATTGGCACTTTCCCCGTGGCTCTGTGAAAAATGATAACATAATAACAGGCCAGGCTGATAACGTAATGCACTGGATGCTTACGCAACGAATTCCCACCTGCGTGGTGCGCCAATCGCGTTTCTCCGTGTTTTGCCATCGCGCTCGTACAGCACATAAAAGTCAATGGAACTTGCTATTCGCACCCTCTCGCTCGTCTTTTTATTATCTTCCCTCCCGAGTATTATATCGTCGACGACAGTTAATTGAAATCGTGCGTATCAAAATGCCGGAAATATCAGCGCAAAGTACACGCATAAGACAGAGTGAAATTCATAACATCACATTTGACTTTCTTTCAATCAGTATCCACGCTATGACTAATGTGTGTAAACGCTTTCACTATTACTAAGAAATACTTTGGAGACTATAGCGTATAGGAAAATGACAACGAATGTAGCCAATTAGTGAAATTGAAGTGTGTCAACGTCACCATCTCGATGATTTTTAAATGATGAATTTTTATCACGAAATATACGAAAATGCGCGAATAAAAAATATTTTTTGCTTTCTTGTTTATTAAATTACAAACATTTGCTAAATGATATACGCTGTGCGGATTTAAACACGCGGATACGTTTATTCATACTTGCTTATCTTTCTGCGAATTCTGCAAAAATTCCAACTCATGTTCCTCATCAGTAGTAACTCGTATTCGTACAATATATGACAAAAATTTACGTTATTATATTTACAATATAATTAATAAATTAAATATTACAATTCGGTTGAGATAAATCAATACAATAACTTAATGCTTATTCAAGCAAACACCGGATGACAATGTGAAAATAATTTATTAAAATAAACGTAATTATAAACGCACATATTATTGCGTTTAACGCACATATTATTTGACATTTTCTTCATTTGATTCAGATTAAATATTACGTATATAACCAAAAACGTACTCATTCGTGATATATAGTGCTCCTTGTTGTTTTATTTTGTGCTACAAATTGCTTGATTTAATCTTTTCATTACTTTATTTAATTACTTTGCTAAATTGACATTCTCCTGTTCGTCTGTGGACGCGCTTTGCAATTTTAAACTCTTAACTTCGCTAAGTACACCACCTTTGGCATTACAAGAGAGCAATTACTACACTCTTTTTCAAGGCCGAGTTACGCCAATTGAATTTCCCGAAAAGTATTAAATTTTTAAATGAACAATGGGCCACGTGTTTTATTTCTATATATTATCGTAACATACGTCAAATATAAATGTAATAGACATAATAAAAGATTATATTTCAAACGATGATGGGCTCTGACATATTCAAGAATTTTCTCGATTGAATCTTTGTGTGCATTAACGTAAAAGAAACATGATTGACATTTCTTACTCTATCTTTTATTCTAATGACATTTATTCTTTTATAGCCATCCACTGTTTGAATTATCATTTCATCATTTTTGTAATCGCAATAATTACATTATCGCGCAATAACGTTAGAAATCCGTAGTACATGTATTATTCTTTTTTTTGGTATGATACTGCAATAAGCTTAGAAGGTTTACATTACGCAATTGATTTCTCGATATATTATGTTATAATACATACAAAGTTCAACGAGGAGAGATACACGCTCTTCTTTTCTCACCGAAAAATAACCATAGCGTTATGTAAGGTATTGTCGAGTGATGTCGATATCTCCATAACAGAAGTATTTTGGACAAATGGTCGCAGGCATTTGAACACAACACGTAGTACACGATCAGCGTTATTTTTATCAAATCAAGTTATCTGTCATAAATGGCGGCAATGAGAAGAAATCGGTGGGAATGAGAAGAAATTAATCGCCATTTCTCGTGAAACAACGCGCTTGTGGTATTATATATCGTGGATTATGTCTCCCTTTAATTCCTGCCGCTATCGAGCCTCACGTTTTAATTATTTATCATTCATCGATTAAACATGATTTCGCAAATTGATGTTTTATTTCAGCGATATAAGCAAGAATTATACAGAAATGCATATTTATTTGAACTCCAAAAAATGTCGTGTGTATAGATTTAGAATTTATTATATTAACATCAATATTGTATAATGAGAATTATATGTATAGACACTGTATGTTAAATCCATATCAATATTTTCTAGGGAGTACAGAATTATTATATTTTCTTTTTTTAATTTAAAATGTAAAAATTGTTCAATTTCTTGTATCAACTCGATGTCTAAAATATCTCTCCTATTTCATATTATAATTATTTTCTCTCTGTATGAAGTATCGTTTCAGCTACGGTGACCATACGAGCAACTGGCGCAGTAACCATCTATCAGACGGTAGGAAATACAGAGCTTTAGGAAGGAAAAATCTGACAGCGTATTAAAACCGCAGTTCCAGCAATCGCTGCTGTTGCATGCGTCTGGAACTATCGCATTATGCAACCGCGGATCGCATGCACCGTTGACTGCGCAAGGTCCCGCGACCGGACTCTTTCGAAGAGGAATTAATCGAGCGTGGATAAAGTAGCCCGGAGAAGAAATTATTCGCAGCGTCTCTGCGGAAGGCGATAGAAAAAAAAGAGGAAACCCCCAGTTCTCCGCTTCTCTCAGAGAGAACTTATATTCCCCTTCCTTTCTAAAAATCGGTGTCTGCCACCCTCTTTCGTCCGCATTTGCTACTTGATGCCCGCATTCTATCCCTTTATTCATTTCCGTCTTTCTCCCTTGGAGAATCCCTTTCGTATCCTTTCATTCTTTTCTCCTTTCCTCTCTACGGAGCCGACGGAAATTAACGACTCGGAAATTCTAATTCAATGGCAAGGCTGCCGACTCTAGCTCGCACCTTTCTTTCTTCCACACTTCTTGTGGCTTCCCGTTCTCTTTCTCTCTTTTTTTTCTCCCGAGACTCATCCGGTGTTTTTGTTACACATTTCTTCTGCCGACCCGCAAAGCCGAAAAGGTCTTTCTTCTCTAGCCAGTTGAGATACAAGAAGTAGATAAAAAAGGTGCGGACTTTCCGCGATTAAAGTAGTAACGACTGCCTTATCGTGATAATGATGATGCAAAAGAGGAGGAAAAGTGGATGCAGATGCAATCTTTTTCAGTCAAAAGTATCAATTTTATAATTATAAATATAACTTAAATGAGCACCATTCCTAACAATTATTATTATCATCATTTCGGTACGTAGAATAATAAATTTATTGATTATATCAATGAGATTATTATTTATTACATAATTAATCACAACATAATTAATGAGATATGTGATATTAGAATATTGATATATTAAATTTAAATAACGAAAATACTTTAATACTGCGTTTTTTGTCATGTCAGAAATGAATTTGTCGAAAATCGATTGAAAAATCAATATCGTGCAATATAATGATGTTTCCAGTACTTGCGTGCCACAGTAAATAAATGATATAAAACTGGAATTAAGTACGATTTCTTGAATTTAAGGGATTACTGCATCTGGATCGTGGATTTTTGGAGTCGAATTTCTAGCGTATATTGTGTTGTGCATTTTTGAAAGCTTTAGCCTCAGATCAATACCAATTCACGCTTTCCTGTTGTTCAAAGCGCAACGTTTCTGCAATGGCAGCAGTGAAGCTATCAACAATAGTTATCTTTTTATTATTTAGATATCTTAAAAATTCGGCCATGGGTAAGAAAAAAATGTTTTGCAAATGACATTATTTTATAGAAACGCTATTTAGAGCAATTGATCGTATATTTATAAAATATTAATTTGTACGATAGAAATCCCATTTGATTCAATTAAATTGGTCATATATTTATGAAGTAACAATTTATATTGTATATACTTCGATACAAACTGTATGTTATAATTTTATATACAAATATTAACCAAATTGGCCATTATGATAATCAATGAATTAACAAAATTTTAATAAACAACGCTTAAAAGCACGCAGATCGCAGAGACCCTTATTGAGAGTATTCGCTTCATGTGTGCGTAATTAAATTCCTGGTGTTTACACATGCCCGATTGAACTAATAATGTGATGATCAGACCGTGAAAATCCGCACGTTGTAATCAGATTAACTTTCCCGTGAATATAAAAATTCATGAAAAATACAGGTAACTCGCTATCAAGTCTGCATTTGATATGTAATAGAGCTAGCGCAATCACAGTATTCACAGTACCGTGAAACGTCCATGTGCGACGAGAGAAGCCTGTTGTTGGATCCATGTATGAATGGATTCCGCGTTCTCGCGAATCGATGGAGCCAACGAAAAGACTCGAAATAATCGCTGGCAGCGTACTATCGTTTCATCACCGAAACTATCGCGTTGAATCGGAAATATACACGGTCCTCCATGTTTATCCCCGAATTGAGAAAGGCGCGATTTTCGTAAATCTGAATTTCCATCGAAATCCGACATCAATCTACACGGAGTGTTAATCGAGTGCGACTCCGATAAGCTTATTGCGAATGTATTTACATGGAAGTAGATAGCGAGAATGGCGAAGGAGATTATCGGTCCGATAGAAAACGTGATGGGGATAAACTGTGTTCATTGAAAATTTTGTTTACCGGATTATTGCTCGAGCGCGGCTTGTTTTACATAGCAACGTGAGTTTTACATCAAACGCATTTTATATAGATAAAAGATGAAGAGAAATTCTTTATTTATTTATTTTGTTTTTTATTAAAAAAAATATTGAAAATGTATATTTCGATTAATGCTGAAATAACACACATTGACATTACATGGTTTGCATCCAATTTTCACACGGCGCGGCGTTGAGGAATTTGTTGGTAATCGCGTGCGTTCGCTAATAATGAAGTTATTGAACTTTGATTTCCGCTTTATACATTCAGTCCGATTTCACTTGTGATCGACATACACGCTTTTATGTAATACATGTTATGTGCACGCCGCATAAATGCAAATGTTTTATTTGCTAGCTCGCCCGATTTTATGCAACGATTTAAAGACTGTTTTATTGTATATAAAAGTAATCTCTATAGTAATTTGTCCACAATTTTAAAGGTACAAATTGCATCCAATTTAACATAAAGGATTGAAAGTTATTGAAATTCATGTAATTTCAGGTTTCGGATTTCGATACTGTAAATGTACATGTAGTATTTGGAACTACGTACGATACAAAGTTTTAAAGTTATTAAAATATGTTTGAATAATGGAGAAACTTAAAAGATTTAGAACACGTTTTAGGATACATATATGCGCATTTCAAAATACAAAAAGGATTGAAAGGCCCGTCTGCGACGATTTTGCGTGAGAGCGAATATTTCGTGGGGAAAGCCAGGAAACTAAGCCGGCTAGATACTAGTGAAATCTCGCGTATGCACATATGTCTTTTATTTTTGTAGATATAAATGCATCCCGACCTCGATCAGTGTGTTGTACGACCGACCGCATGAATTCCTCAGCTCGACTTCCGCCGCCGCGCGTGGTGTTACTACAAGTGAAGTAACTATAAGGATTTTCTCGTAACAAACCATGCGTGCGACTACGTAACTGCATCGACTTTCTGCATGCCGCATGATTATTTGATCATTTATATCTAATTTTCATTTCTCTATCAAAATGTTTTTGGAATTTCTCTATACCATAACATAATAATATTATTGTATAAATATGTATAGTTAATTAATTTAGGCATAAAATAATTCTAATTAACTTTTATATTAATTATTTAAACTTGTAAGATAATAAGAAAGAGATGTATGTGAAAGGAAACGTGAAATTGGTATTTTATACTTTGAATGTCTTTTTTATTTAATCATCAGAACACCTTCCAAAATATATTAGAAACTCTAGAACTTCTTCTTAGGAAAGAGTTGAAATCTATTGATTATGAAAATCTCAGAATGTATTAATCTTATAGAGATGCAATTATAAGTTGTGATTATGTTCTACGTAATGTATACGTTCCTGGTATATAGAGTTTCTGAGAGATGTGGCAAACTTTGAACGTGTATTGATTCTTGGATCGAAATAAGTTTGTATAGATTTAGTTTGATAAATACATTCTACCATATTCGTGAACATCAATATGATCGAATCACATATATTTTTATTATTTTATAGCACATGTTTGCCGATCTTTAATAAACAGTTTGAAATTAAATTTGTTTTATTAGTTTGTCTTATGATAACAATACATTTTTTAGTATGTAAATTGCGTTTAGATTTAAATAATATTTTGAGAGAAATAGTTTTATTTCGCAAATATTCTTATAAGTGCATCTCCTGGGGCTCATAAAACCTTCTAAAACCTTTTCAATAAAATTTACATTATATGTGTGTGCGTGCGTGCGTGTGTGTGTGTGTGTGGGCGCGCGCGCGCGCTATACAAAATACTATGTACGATTGTAGCATTTCTTTTTCAAAAATATTCACACAATAAAGATACGTTAAAATCAAGCGGTCAGAATTGAATGCGCTTCCAAAATACGAATCGCAAAACGCTGTATCGTATAACATTGCAGAATCCTTTTACATGTACATTTGCGGTGATACGAGCTCGGATTCGCGCATGGTGAGCACAATTGGATTTTGCTAGCTGCAAAATTCAAAACGATCTTGACAGTTTTGTAAAGCCAATTCGCCTCGTTAACTGCAGTGAATGACAATAGTTCTTTTTTTACGTTTTGAGCGGATAATATCCATGCAATTGAGTTGCATCGATGGATTTTCATTAGAGAACCTCTCGAAATCCTTAACAGAATTTAATTCCCTATAAGTCTTGAAATTTAATGGTAATTTCTAAAATTAAAAGCGAATCTTTTAAAATATAGATATGACACATTTTGCTAATGTGAAACGTATGTCAAATGAATAAAAGAGTTTAACAAATATATATTTTAATTCTTTTTAGAATAATTTTATTAATAATTTAATTTTCATAAATTTTTTAAATATTATGTTATATTTAATAATATTTTTCTCTTCCCAACACATTTAAAATTAATTATATCATTAGCGCTAAAATAAATTTTACAAATTTTTTATAAAATAAATTTTTAGCATACTTAAATATATTTTTCAACATATCATTATTTAACAAAAGAATAAAAGTACATAAAATATAAAAAGCATTTTCACAATTAATATCATGGTAATGGTCAAGGTGAGCGATCTCCTTGAAGAGTGAACGCAGTGAAAACGCCGCTACCGGTGTCTCGTTACAGATCAGAAGCGAAAAACGCACAGAGCTAAGAAAGTCGCGTAACGAAGCTTCTTATGGCATATCGGAATTTTTCCGTGGCCTTCGACATGAACGATTACAATCAAGCCTTCCTTTTCTTCTCGTTATTTTTGTGCCGTAATTTAACGGAATTAAAAGGAGAAACAGAAAGAGTGAGAAAAGATAAAAAGTTCTCGAACAATTGGTCAGTTTTTGCAATACAATACCTTCTATCATTTTATTTGCACGCAAATACTCGTGACATTTGACTTTTTCCTCAAAAACTTGAATTCTAACTCTCGATCGCCATGCCCGACTTCTTGGATCGCAGCTACAGCTGCAGTAGCAAAGCAAGACAGTTGAGACCAGCTCCGGACTTAGGCGTGGTTCTTGCGTAACGCAAAGGCGAACGAGTAACCAGCCCGCGTTGCACGTACGTGTGTGCACCGCGCACAGAGATACATCAGCTTAGTGGTAACTATCTAGACGCATATGGTTTCAGCAGCGACCTATCGAGAAAGAAAAAAATTCATATTCACCCGCAATCAGCTTCCTAAGGACGGCCGATTCTCGCAAGCCAGTAATGGAAAGTAGAAAGCCGCGTATGACACGCGTAAATTACAGCCATCGACCTTCGATATATTAATAGCAAAAAACTGTATAATTGTTGTCGCTGAGCGAAAGCTAGTCGCGAGTCTCTAGATTGCCAATCGACAAAAATTGGCGCAAGAAAAGGCAATGTTAGATACTTGTGTGACTCGAAAGTGAATAGAGTGATTGAAATTATTAGTGAAATTCGATTAATTCTGTAATGGCAAAATAATAGCTAACTTGTTTTTACTTTCTAGTTATTTCCATATATCTTGATATTTATGAATAAATATCGAGTTTATATATTGAAGAAAAGGATACAAAATTTTGATATGTCCGATTTTTTGTTCGTTGCAAGCATCTAATATTTTTATTTTTAAATATAACAGTAAATTAAAAACGCGGTAAAATCATATATACTGAGACTGACC
>NW_012130068.1:4191984-4215432 GCF_000143395.1 Atta cephalotes | reverse complement strand
TATAGTAGTAAAAGTAAAGTATAGGTTTTATTTACTTACTACTATAGGTAAAGGAACCGAACGAACTTACCTTACCTACCTAACTATATATATAGTATATTATTTTTATTTTATTTATATCGTGTGTGTGTGTGTGTGTGTGTGTGTGTGTGTGTGTGTGTGTGTGTGTGTGTGTGCGCGCGCGCGCGCGTGCGTGTGTGTATCTATATAAAACAATTTCCGGATAGGGAAATTCAGTTATGAAAGAGTTACATCCCTGTTCGCGATCGTTGTGTGAGCACATTTTATGCATCACATAAAATTGTCATGCAAGACCACTGATAATGTATATCAATTCTCAACTAATGCAGGATATTCACGTCGTCGACGCTTGCAGTAATTCTCTCAGAAAATTTCTTGATACTTTTGTAAAGCGTGCAGGACTGAATTTATTCGTGAAAAGTCATCTTTTTATCCTCATTAACAACGTTTTGAAACTACGTATACTATAAAAAATTCTGGACACGTTTAAATCTCATTCGTTGCAAATTGCAAGGAATATGGAATTTTTTTCTGCATAATCTCTCGAATCTTTCCTAACGCTGTTCGGAAACTCTCTGGGAAATGAACACATAAATGCTTGTTTTTCTTTGTGTTAATAAAATTCTAATTAAACGTCAGGGTACGGATGATCGTCGCCAACTTCTTCTGTAATTGCAGTTTCGGAGAAATCCGCTCGCCAGATCTCTCTTCTGTATCACAATTAGGAAAGGAAAAAAAATACGGCGGAGGGTAAGAACCGCGTGGGACGTAATTAGGACACTTAACGTTATCATCTCGAATTCCGAACGGACAGAATACAGCTACCGTTTTCCACTTATAGGAATACGACTTGTGCAATGCGCCACCGAGCGAATTTACCTCGCTCGTTACATGCTCCGGGCATTCTAAAAGAAGCGTTAAAAGACGGAGTTTTCCTATTTCTCGTATATGTACATTCATTGAGTCATCAAATACGATTTCATTTGATTAAAAATATGGATTAGATTTTCGATACTTTTAATTTTAAATCTTGATGATTAAATTTAATGAGCTGTTTCTATTATTACTAAATTATGTAAGAATCTGTTTAGATTTTGGAATGATTACAAAAGATTAATATAATATTATTAAAATATAATTATAATGTATTTCGATATTTGTAATAGTCGTTATTTTAAAAATATAATATTTTTAGGCTAAAAGTTAAAAATAATAAGTATGAAAAACATGCTAGGAGTCTTATATCAGCGTTTTATTTCTTACATTATATTTCGAATTTAAAAATCCTATAAAAATCAAGGTCCTATAAAAAAAGGCATTGCAAGGAAAAAGATTAAGCTTTCATACAATAAAATTTAAAATTTTCTCGACCTCTTTCAATAAATGTATTGATCACCAGCATCGATCACCATACTTATAAAACTTTTTGCACATATGTAAATATCACATTACTCGGCATGGCTCCGTGATTCGATCATAAAAACCTGCGTCTGGATTCTTTTTCTTTATTGCGGTTTATCATTTCTATGCAACTTATTGTGGTGATTTATTTTCATCGGTTGTAATCTGTTACGTCAGTTTACTATTCGCTCTTTTCGGATCTGTCAATGTTTTAAATATATAAATTTTGATGCGTTAAGATAATTTTAATCTTTTACGATAATTAAATTATAGTTGAGATTTCTGCGATTAATATTCTATATATTATGGAATTATCTGATTGTATTTTTTAATATCGCTTTTATTTAGAAGCAAAATACTAAAGAGAGGGATAATTGTTATATATATGTTAGACGAGGATAATTTTCATTACATAGAAACGATGCTATACTAAATCACACCAGGGAGAAAATAGACAGATCGTCGCCACCTCGATGTAATCTTGCAGGAAACCGCCGCTATTAATTCCGAGAGTCATTCGAAGAACATGTTAGACATCTTCTCTGTCGCAAGGTAATGTTCATCCGAATCCCATCTCTTATTTGAACAGAAGTTGAATTTGATTTCTGACAAATCATTGAATCTGTTTATATAATCACTTTCGTGATTTATCTAAATGTAATGTAATCTTTATTGTTTATATTATCTAATGCATAATTTTTAATCAGATTTTTTTAACACTGGTCCAGCAACATTATTTTCATCTGGCCAAATTTTTAGATTTTTCAGCAAAATTGCTCTTTCAATGTTATGATGAACAAATCTGGCAAACACAAATTATTTCCTTAGAAATATTCCGGATTAATTTTCTACATGATTAAAACTATCTATCTATTGATGATTGATTGACTGCTCACAAAAGTCATAATACATTGCAACAGCGAACGAGAAATTAATACAACAATATGCGTGTATAATAATCCGCGAGATAGGTTCATGTCGGAGGTTGCACTCGAAAAACCATGCCTTGTACATCCGACAGGCACATAACACGGTACTTCGGAAGAATTTATGAGCGCAGTTTTCACGTTCACCGATGTCTCGTACCAGTATTCCACGGATTCTTCTTCGCACCTAGTCGCACGCATGTACGTACTTATGTACGTACGCACGAATGAACGAACGCTGATTAGTTCAACTGCATCCACGTATTTATGGATAGAAGAGAAGGCGAAAATACGCAGCAATTAACCTGACGTTAAGATGCACGCCGTGATATCGAGTTGCCTGACTTTGCCTTAGGTGCCTCGAAGAATCACGAGTGCAATCAGCGATATATATCATCATTTCCGCGCGCTGGAGAAAGCGGACTTTTAAAGCGCAATCTCGTGGCGCAAAAAGAAGGCGCATGCATGCATGAAGCTTTTGCCTTTCGGGAAACATGCTGTGCCTCATAAGACTTTCGATTTTTAAACGTTTCGCAACTGCGCGACTTTCGACTATTGTTCTGATCTTCTTGGATAATGTGTGCGACGTTTCATTATTCTAAACAAATATTTAATTTGTAACATTAACATTGTTGTCCAGTTTTAGTTTAGGATTGTGTCTCAAGATCGACAACAATCGGTGCGCAGGTATTTGAACTTGTAGAATTCACACAAAAATATTATTAGGCATTGTCTTGATTGAATATGACCTTCTTCATTTATTTGTATTTTTGCATCTACGATTCATAAATACATTTATGTTTTATAAAAATGGAGATATTTCCATATAATAAAATTATATTATATAAAAAATATTATATTTAGAAAATGTTTTATTTCGATTTCTTGATTTATCGAGAAATTTTTTTCTCAATTATAAATTATCGTGAATGTTTGTTTGCTTTCTTCCTAATTCTTATTTGTAACCATTATTTCCAGAAGATAACTTTCAACAACGCATATTATGCACCGCATTGAACAAATTATATGTTCCGGTGAAACCGTGAAATTGCTCCCGAACTCTAACGCTAACAACTTCCTCGGTCAAAGTATAATTTTACGAAGCATTTGTTCGAAAGTCGATCGCGCGCATTAATTAATGACAGAGACGGCATCAGTATTGTTGCATAATGAAACTTAATAATTTCATTATGTATTTCAATAATTTTCATTCAAACTTTGTATTTTATTGTTAATAAAAAGAAATAAAAATCAGATTGCATCAATCTGATGTTTATATATCATAAAACTAATACATATTCTCATCATAGATTCAATTTGTAGACAAGATATCTTCGTAATATTACATTTCTTGAAAGTCTGATAATTTATCGTTTCATCAGATTGCTGCTTAATTTCAAAATTAACCCAAAGAGTTTTGTGCGAAGTATTGAAACTAGTAATGAAATCAAAAAGTAGCTGCTGTATTTCTAATAAGTTATTAGTCGTATCTTAATAACAAAATGATCAATAACTCTATTAGCATTTTTCTGTATCTACTTCATCTCCGTATCTCCGTCTTTCGCTTCCTACAAATAACGAAGTAACTCTCGCGCACAATAAGTAAGGATTTAAATCTCGAATGCATTTCGAAGTATTACAATACTTTTAATACTTATAGTCAGACTTTTAAGGATTTCCAAGAATCTAAGAAATCAAAAGAAACCACAATATAAGACCAAGATTCAGAGAGCATCAGAAAATGAATAATATAAATATTCTGGAATAAAATTGAGCATTGGAATGAAATATTAGTATTTAAAGATTTTTGACTACGAATATAAAAAAAGTAGATAATAGTAGAATGAAATTTTTCTGTAGTCCGTAAATTACAAAGTAAAAAAAAATTCTTAAGATATTAAAAAATTTCTTTTAACTTTAAATACCTTGTTTTTGTCCTCTTTTTAACAGTATTTATATTACATTTTATATAGAAGCAACGCATTTTCCAGTTGTACAAAATGTCTTCTAGTTTATCTAAAGCACATCGACTAAAGCCAAGGAGACGGAAATGCTCTCATATATACCTCTTTTCACCATATCTCTAACATTTGATAATAACTTGGCAAACAGACTGATTTGGGTTAAATTTCGTATCAACATCCCACTTTTCATGCATGGTGTTACACGTGCCACGGTTTATGACACAAGCAAACACTTCCGTAGACATTTCTCGCTATGTTTGCTCACGTTGCATAGTTTAAGGCATCGTGATATTTACAATCCTCAAGCAACGAGTCACCCAGCTGCAGCTTCCGGTCATGTGCAAACAGGGCAATTCTTGCGCTACTCCCGAAGGCATCACCAAGTTATAAACGCGGTAACGCCTTCGGCCTAGATTCTAGAGCATGAACTTATCGGGAGCGAGGTGGTAAGCGCGCTATCATTGCGCAAACAGCGGCTCACAATGCCTTCGGATCGGGCAAAAAGTACACGGTGAGCGAGCGAACGAGCGAGCCAGCAGCAGACCGGCCTATTCCACCGATCGAATTATCGAGGGGATTGGTCGCGATCGGTCGTGTTACCTGGTCGCAATGTAAGCGAGAGTGGTGCTACAACTTTGCCGTGAAAAGGAAAACGACTGATGAAAATCCTAGTTTTGATTGCTGCACTTTCCTATCACGCGTTGCGTACCAAGGCCAGGGTTTCTTGGATTCTTCGTGAATGTCTTAATATATTAATAATAGTTTGGATCTTTCTGAATGTCTAATCCATAATTTCTAATCTTTGATATCTTAAGAGATTACTTAACAAATTTATAATGTAATTTTGTCACAGTTATGTTATAAAATTATTACATACTTTAGAAGGCATAATTTTTATAAAAGTTTTAGTAAGCGAAAGCGTAAAATTCAGTTTTACGGTTTGTAGCCTTGAAACAAATTTTTTTTATAAGTCTGTAAAATTATCAATATTACCAATATTAATATATAATGGATGATTATATATACTTGTGAGATTTATTAAATTATTTGATATATACGCCAGTCTGAAACAGGATTATCCATTATTCTTTAAATATTCCTAAAATATACGTGTAAAACGATATTTTAAAAAATAAAAATAACTTAAGCTATATTTTCTTAAAATAACAAACATATTTTTCGAGTAATATTTACTCTCTGTTGTTGTACTCTTATTACAAATAGTATAAAATAATTCGAAATTTTCACGAACGAAGTAACAATTCTGAAAATTCAACTGAAAGGAATCTTTTTTAAACTTATTGTGCATTCTGAGTTACTAAAATCGTAGAAAGTTGTACTAATTCTATTATAAAGTTATTTGAAAAAGTAACATAATCTTATTGACAAAAAAAGTAAAAGATTCCCCCTGAACTTCTTAATAAAAAAAATATGTTTTTGAAAATATTTTTAATGACTACAAAATGTAGAATCAATTTTTTAGAAGAGAATTCAAAAGTTCCCTCCCAATATTATCAATTTGTGATTTTATCGCTAGCATGTGAGGAAATAACATTTGAAAATCTTGATAAAATATTCTTAAAATGAACTTTCTCTGATTTATAAATTTATACTGTACTAAACGGCAAATTAAGAAGACAGCAGAACATTTTTCATCGCCTAGTTTCAAGCCTCGACTTCTTTTTATGAGATCTTTTATCTCAAAAAATTTTTTTAGGAACTGATTATACAGACGAACAAATTTTAATAAACTTTCTGTTTCTGAGCAAATAAGGGGTATTTTTTTGTAGAGCTTTTTAACTGAAAACGAATAAGTTTTTAAAAAAGTTTATCAATCTTCAATTTTTTGAAACTCTGAATTTTTTGAATGTTTTAACATCAATTCGCTTTGAATACAATAATACGAATTCATAATATTACAACAGTAATAAAGATCAAAGATTTTTTAACTTTGTAAATTAATATTATATAAGTATAAAAACATCTATTTACTTTCCACGTAACGTTAAATTGAAATAAAATATTTTTTCCATGTATTACATGGAAAAAGAATTATTTTCAAATTGCTGTATTTTAAAAATGGAAAATCATACCAAAACAAAATAAAATATAATATTTTAAAGCTATAAATTGATACTTTCGCGTTAATAAAATTTAAGAAAAATTTATTATCAACACTGCAATGTTATGAAGACCCTCAAAGTCGTAATTTTGTTTTCTTTAACATCATTTTTTTTCTGTAACTGATAGAATTTTGTAAAATCTTATATTATATATTGTATTTCAGTAACTAAAAATACATAAGAATCACCATTTAGGTATTGAAAAATAGAAACCTTGTTCCTCAATGTTATGTTCCTAGAGAAACTGCTTTCCGGCACTCTTGAAAAACCCGAATTTACCAGCTCGATTCGCCGATTGGAAGAGCAGTTTCCAGTCTTATTCCTAGATATCGTATAGTGAAAAAGTAGTAAAAAGCTCTCTACGTCGGGACCCGAACCGCCATATAATAGATATCCTGCCTAATCGCGAACATTATCGATCGTAACCGAGGATATAGGGGATACTGATCGATCGAACATGCCGTTCATTACTTACCGCTTTTGCTTGCAACGGCAACGGCGCGATTGCAATGCGATTGGAATCGAAAGGGAAATCGGCCACATTTACGCTCTCGGGCGAAAATCCATGGGAAAATCTAAGCCATATAGGCGCTTGTAATGCTTGTATCTTTCGTTCGACATTGCGAAGCGATGTCCGACTCGCGACGATATCAATTGTGATTGCATTTTCGATAATGAGTTTTCTTTTGTGAGAAACCGCCGTTGTCATTTTTTTTCTTTCTTTTAGAGGATACGTCAGCGAAATGGACAATTTCCGGCAGTCTATGGATCGTAATGCGTAAAATATCGTCCCTACTCTGGGAAGTAAAGCTGAGATTTTGTCAACGTGCGACGGAGGTAGCAAAGAATGAAAAATGCCGTCAGTAGCGAGATGGCAACTGCCGCTTTTGCGAACGCACAAATACATGCATTATCGGTTTCTGAGCCTCATTACGCTGGAAAGTATTGTTACGAAAGAAAAAGAAACGAAAGAGAAATACACTACAAAGCGGCTACGAATGATTTATGCAGATTTTTAAAAAGCAAATAAGCTTATATTTATTTGTAATTATTATCTGCAATTTTTTTTCAGGAATCATGCATCGTAGCGTTATTTTAACAAATACAAAACAATGTTATTTATAATCAGATCATCACCGTTTTGTATTACATATTATAAATTATGTTAAATTAAATATACAGATATAATAAATAGAAAGAAACTCGCTTTATGTAATTTCCTATTTTGAAAGCTCCACTCACTTTATAGATATAGAACGATAATATTGTACGACAAACTGTTCTCATAGTTTCAGCAAATTGGGAACGACTCGAACACACCACGTCAAAAGTTTGTGCATGCCGGAAAAGTTTTGCGGCACTTTAAAGTGTCGCGCGGTTATGTCAGTAGAAGCGAGCAAAACGTATCTCCCTCAACGTATCTTCCACTTGCAAGTAGTTAGAGCAATGCAATTTTTGCTTGAGATTTTATAGCTTGTAATCGAACGTTAGGATTCTAGTTGGAATAGCTATTACACGACCTGAGGAATTTAGATTTCGTGTGCTCCTGGATCCTGCTGCTTTTATTTCTCTTGACTTCTCGCGGATGTAGTAATTATTTGTCCTGTCTTGATTCATTCAGCGTAACATGTGTTTCTTCTTTAATTAGATTTCTAATATTAACACGTAACAATAAAAGTAACAAACTGTTTCATTATCACGTTTATGGTAGTTTTAAATAAATCTTCTATTTTTAATGGTCCAGATATTGCTTTATATATTTTTAAGTACAGCTTTATATTTTTTTTAGCTGTTTATGTGATATATGCTTAAAATCTTTGTAAGATGCTCATCTTTTATTTAAAATTTGAGCAGTAAGTTACAACTTTACTGAATTACCTAATCTATTTTTATTGTCTGTGTTAACTTTCTTTATCAAATAGAATTGATTTATTAATCAAGAAAGTATTTGTTGCTCTTTTTAATGTAAACGTGTCGTATTACTATTGTTTAATGTAAGAAGGCAGGCTAACGTGCATTAGCGAAATTGCAATGCGAATAACTGACGTAACGTTACTGTCAGCCGAAATGTACATTACTTAGCGCCGGATGCTGCGTTACAGGAAAGGCAGTTTTAATGATGTAGTAACAGCCGTCGCGGATCGTAAAACTGCGAAATTAGTTGACTACCGCAGTCGTTTCCTTACGCGGCGTTACGGAGAAAATCAGATATGAACGTGGAATCTTGTGCGATCGTAAACGGGTAGGCGAGAGTGGACAACTGAGCCCGTGATTCTCGATATACTGCAGCTCATTGTCTACAAATAGCAATATGCGTAGGAACATACACGCATATTTGCGTATTGCTTTACTTTACGGCGTTATTATCATGAAAAATCTATTTTTTTCGCAATCGCGAAATGCGTTCATGGACATTTTCTGTAAAAATATCCTTTCTCTAGACTCCCATTTTTTATTTTTCTTCTTTAAAAAATGAAATTTTTTCTACACATTGTATTGAAAACTTATGAGTTCAATTTTAAATTTTTATTGTTGTAGCATCCCATACATATTCGTGCAATTTTTTTGACAATCTTTTTATTATTTTAATTTATTGGATATTTTTGCATGAAAGGAAAAAATTTGTTAGAACAACTAAAAACTTTACTAATTCAGCATCTACAGCCGTAATATATGGATAGTCAGTTAAAATAAAAAAGTTATACAGCTAAATAAAATCAGCGATTATAGACAATATCACAATTGTTACAATAAATCATATTTATTGTAATAACACAGCAATTTTGTCAACAGTAAAGATTATTTTCTATGAAAAATTAATCCAATATATAAATCAAAATTTTTAACAAACATGCTAACTAAGATAGCATACTTTTGCTACTTATAATGAAGAATACTTGTTAGCAATTTTCTGTTGCAAAGAATTAGTTGAATTAACATACCGATAATTGCTTACAAACATAATTTGTTAAACCTTTTTATTCCCATTAAATCTTTTTAGTTGTAGGTGCTGACTCGCGCAGCAGGCTATACTTACATTGAAAAAAAAATTTCTTGAATTATTATAAATATTTGTTTCAATAGTAACTAACAAAATATTTACTTACAGTAAATAAAAATTTACTTAAAATAAAAAATTTATGTTTAACTCAAATAAATATATGTTTACATTTAATAACTATTATTATTAGTATTATTGAAACAAATATTTATCAAAATTTAAAACAATAATAATCATAAAGTAACAATAAGTAAATAAGTAATATTTATTAAAATTTAGTAAATTTTTTTTAGTGTAACTTTGCTGAATCACAATTTTTGTCGTATGATATCAAATAGAAAGAATATATCGTTAAATTAGGTATATTCGTTCTGCAAAGTGATTTTGATATTGTGCAGCCAGTGTAGAAGCATGTATGTTCTGCCGGCGAGTGCACCGCATGTTCTCGAAATTTATCGGTTTCCACTGTATTTCACTGTGCTGTCTCGGGAAATGGCTTCCGCTTCACGCTCTATACGAGTCTTATCTTCGACATGAAGCGGATAAAAATGTCTAGAGACGTCCGAAGGATGAGACTTGGACATTGCCGTTAACCCTGCACTTCGATATCGTCGTCGATATCGATGCAGACGCTCTTCTCGTTAAGAGAAAGTAAACCTATAAAAAGTTCTTATGACGTATACGTGAGACTAAAAACATCTAGAAGACTATTGACATCGGACTTTTAGAAAGAGTGCATCCTCATACTGTGACACCTCAATTACAAAAATTGGATGACCGAGTTCATCTTATAGAAAAATATTCCATTATTGATACGAAAACAATCTTAAAGTGAATTTGAACGATCAAAACTGTTAGAATTTTATTTCTCCAAGAAAGAATTACAACGATTTTTTTCTATGATTTTTTTCTATAAAATTCTTTGACTGTTTAATAATTCTTTATACTGAATATTTGATTTTTCATTACTTCCTTTATTTTTCAATAATTTATTCGCTTGATCTTCTTAGTGAGTAAGAAACATTGATACTTCTAGTGATAAATTAATTCTTTCTTTTATTAAACAGTCAAAGAATTTTAGAATACTGTCTTTTACATGAGAAAATGTAATATTAATTTAATAATAATATTAATCTAATAATTAACATAATATCATTAACTTATTTCGAGCTATAATTAAATTAAATTAATAAACAAACATTTCGGCTTACAAAATCTTTCTCAATGCTACAACGCAGAAATCTTAAATTAACCAACAATGAATAACAGATACAAAACCATCAATGGTGAAGTATCAAGATATATAAAAATTCGAATATCCCATATCTTCAATAAGTATCCCGCCAGATGAAATAGGAATATTTGGATACTTTAGTCAACAGTAGATTAATTATGTTTATCGATAAAATAGATTCGCTAAATTCCTCGGTTGAGATCGAGAATCCAGTTTGTCACAAACTTGTATCAAATTGAGAATTCATTACGAGTATTTTATGATATTGGTAATTTAAAAACTAAATAAAAAACTTAATCTAAAACTCTCAATCAAAAATCCTGTTGCTCGTTTGAAAATTAACTGTTAATTCAAACGAGCAACAGTCAGTATCTTTAATGTACTTAACCGGATCTTTGATTGAGAGTTTTAGATTACAGTATTTTTTATTGACGTTCGAATTTTTATATATTTTGATACTTCATCACTGATGGTTTTTAAATTTTCATTGTATCCATTATTCATTGTTGGTTAATTTAAAATTATATTTCTGCGTTGTAGCACTGAGAAAGGCTTTGTAAGCTGAAACATTTATTGATTATATTAATTATATTGATATAGTTATTATATTTAAAGTTAATTTAATTATAGCTCGAAATAAGCCATGACATTATGTTAATTTTTAAGAAAATATTTTTTTAGCAGCATTTTTTTATTCTATTTTAATCTAATATGAATTTAACAAATTCAAACAGTCAATAATAATCGCTCGATACTTTTAATGTTAAAAGACATTTTTTTACAATTTTTTTCTTAACTTTACAATTGATGAAAATTAGTAACAAATCAATCATGAGTAAATAGAGTATCCCGGGACATTTCTTGTGTATCCTAACACGATTCTATCCTAATCGGTACTTTCGCGCCACGTGCAGACCGGAAGTGAAAAGCAAAACGCGAATTCGTCGTTACGGTTTGCACGACCAATATACCTTCCTCGGTTATCCTGCATCAGTAATATATATGTACCAGTGTCTACACGCAACGCTATGTGCTGCTCTCATGCGTGCATATGCACGTAGCGTGCGCTTACTAGCACATAGACCAAACCGGCCAGCCGGTGCAGTGTGCGGAATGCAGTTATTATTCAACGTTTACGCTCGCCTGCTCGCGAACCAAGTCACCCCGCCAGAGTCATTAATATGCGAGCAGGTATGTGAGAGAATTGTAGCGTATCCGAACGCGCGCGCAGAACAGTGCCGACACTGATTTGTTAACTGATTTATAAAAATAAAAATTGGGAATGGATGAGCAAAGCTAAAGAAAAATTGGACACTGGGTTGCATTTGAATTATGCAAAATCTCGGAACTAGAAAATTCAGAGATATGAAGTTTAACATTCGAGGTTTAATGTCCTTTTGCATATCTTATAAAGAATAATAAATGACAAAAATATTTAATATAGGTATGAAAAACTTGAAATTTTTAACATGAAATAATTATAATGTTTATATGGAAAGAGAATTCCTGCAGGAAAATTTTACTAAAACTTTAGCTAAATGTAGATCTAAAAATAATTTCATTGGACCATTAAAATAATTATGTAGAAAATTCAAGTATGATGAGCTATGCTGCAAAAATATTTTGACGTTCTAACAATCAAGCGTTCTATATAATTATTTTGATAGTCCAATAAAATTGTTTTCAGATTTGTATCTTTGAAATATTTTAGTAAAACCATTCTTTCCGTGCAAGATAATCTGTAACATAATATTACGTTGTAAAATGTGCGCGATTTGCGTAATTTATTGCATAGAGTGAACGTTGTAAAATGTGCGTGCTACATAGTATCCCCGTTAATGAAGAAATTTTTGAGAAAGTGGAAGATACATATTTAACGAGGGGTATGATCATTATTTAACGCTATATCTATATTGTGAAGCATGTTGTCAGCTACTATATATAGTCATAAATGGAAAATTAACGAAGACAACCGGCATTCCGATCATACCATTACACGTCGTTACACGTGCCTGTACTTGAATGCTCGAGGATTTATTTCGCATGGGCATTTAATGAACAGAAGGAAATGACGTTTCGAATTGTTTGTTCCATTTTTTTCTACGTTTTAGCCGTTCAGGAAATAACGTTCTATATCCACGAGAAAGTCCCGTAGACTTGGCACCTCTATTTACACGCGTAACCTCGAACGCAGTGTAATTTCACATTTATAAATGTCACACCACTGATAAGTCATCTTGTATCCATAAGATACACCCACTTTTTTCTTCCTTGAAGAGATTGAGATATGAATGCGAGATACATATATGCGAGATGTATCGCTTCAATGAACAAACGTGCCGCCTGTAATTTGTTTATGTCAAAGCGCAAAGTAAGAATCAATAATGAAGAGTTTGGCTAATATTTAGTTTGGCGTATGTTCGATAAATCCTTGCTCCAATTCGGTACAACCACAATAATACCACACATCCACACATCCAGTCTGGAATAAACACGTCTGGTCTTGATCTCCTGTTAGCATTAAGCGCGATCAGAGATGAGTATGCCGGAGTGCGTACCACAGATTGCAGCCTCATTCCCATTGTATTTCCTTCGCACGTAACACGTTGGTTATAAATGGAGGCTAGTAGATCCAGAAAATCAAGTCAGGATGTGTCAGAAAAACACAACGTAATCGTATTTTCCATCGTTGATTACAACCGGCTCTGTATCATTCGCCAGACGATTATGGTACTTGCAGATTAACAATTGCGTAATATAGCTATCAATTTCTGTCACTGCTTATGTAAACTAACGCGGAGATCATAATCGTACTCATTCCTAGCATATTTTTCTTAAATATATGTTTATCAAAAAAGACTTATTAACGCGTCATTTCACATACTGGTTTGCCCAAGTGATATAACCGGAACAGAACAATTATTTGCCAATTTTATCCGTGCCCGGCATTCGCCACATTAAAATTACGCGCTATACCCGCTGTGATTTCCTGTTTCCTCGCAAATTAATCCGGCTGACAGCGAGCAAGGCACAATGAGTGGGCCAAAACGCGGATTTCCTAATACAGTTAATGAAAGCATGCACTCCGAAAAACTTTTTCTCGTCGGCATTGCTACAACGCTCTTTCCTGCAGCGTGACTATGAATTGGTAATTAGTTACTAAACCGCTTTGCGCTTTATGATCGCGTGATGTCTGCCAGCTCGCGACAGCCGTATAGGTAAAAGTGTATTAATGAGACTCTTGATTTTTTCTTATAGAATTTGCATCTAAAGATCGATGCATACATAAATAATATAAATTTTACATTTAAAAATGTATACATGCTAGGGGGAGAGGGCAGATCTCTGTGCTTATATTATAGGTATATTAAAATTATATTACTAAACTTTAGGCAAAAAATTTTACGAGCATTTTAATAAGATGCGACAGATAATTATTTCTTATACGATTTTTAAATACCAGGTAATATAATATTTTTTTTATCTATTTTTAAATCTTTGTACGATTGCAATGAATTCTTGCATACGCTCTGTGTTGTGTCCTATTATTAATATGTATCATTATGTTATAAATATATATAGCGATATTTAATAAGTATATATAATCTATATAGATCTATTATTTATCAAAACAACCAAGACTGAATTACAAAATAATAAAGCTGTTCTATATAAAGATACAGGATAGAGATATAAATTATTCATTTATTGATAAACTTCATATATCTCTTAAGAAAATTTATCGTCAAGATAAAATCATAAATAGATCTAAAATGTATTTTTGAACATTTTAACACTAATATATTTTATTTTAATATTCCTTTTTATTAGCTTTGTTGTGTTTTTTTAATATAATCATATTATTAGTGTTTTTTTTAATCATATTATTACTTTGCTCAGAACACAACAAGTAAATTATTCGATTGATAGTTGTAATCACAAAATAGTACAATATTTATACATGCATCTACTAAATCTTCTGATTAATAATGAACTACTCTTTGGAAAATGCCTTGTGCGATGAAACAGATGGATTGAAAAGATTGTTATGTTCTCATTATTTTTTGCTTGAGCATACACTTTAGTTAATAAACAACTGCAAAGGTTTTTATATACTTCTGGAAATGTATTAATTATTTTAGATTTTTAAATTTATTTATATTCAAGTGAAACTTTTGAATTTCAAAAAGTTTTTGAAATTTTGTATATTAAAATCTTTCATTAGCTAATAATAATAAAAATTTATTTAAAGCATATAATACTGTTTCAAATAATATTTAGTGAATAAATACATGTTAGATAAGGTAAGATGTTAAATTTTTCATAGGAAATATGATTTTCATGCGGCGACAAAATAATCTTTCAATCTTATGATAAAAATGTCTCAATTATGCCAATTAAATTCATCGACAGTATCTTCAAGAATATGCTATATCATATATAATATATATCTTTTTACAAACAGACATATATATATATATATATATATATATATATATATATATCTACGCTGTAAGAAAGCTAAACTTACAGATCGTATAAAAAGATAAACTGCAACATTAATCTTAACGCTAAAGATGTCGGACAACAACTGGGCCGGGAAAATAACGACTGTTGGGTCAGATACAAATTGTCGGCAGTTGTTACTTCGAGAGAAACGTTTAATCCAGAAGAGAACGAAACAAGGAGTCTCACGTCGACAAAACTGGCATCTAATGCAACTATATGCGTGAATATGCGTGACTGTGCGGCTAGTAGAACACGGAAATTATAGCCTGGTCGCCGCTGTTGCACGCCTCTACTAAGGACCGTTCTTTTCAACTACACTTTCTACGCTAGTTTTCTTTTTTTTTTTTACATTTGCAAAACGAGTGTACAGACTGTCGCAATATTCGCACTCATATGTCAATTTATTCTGAGTAACTGTTAGAAAAGTGTAGTTGACACGTTGACAGATCCGTCGTTATATCAGAAATTGTAAGTGCGGTTCAAAGTGTTAAATGTTATTGGGCCTTTGATTTCGTCGTCTTGTTCATTTCGATTGGAAAGCTCATCGATACTGTTCGTTAAAAAATTAAATTATCAGCGCTTCAGAGAGGTTTTTTCTCTCGCAAATTTGTCCTGCACATGCAACGCGAAACCACTTTCGTCGACGACACAGATTTTTACATGTAACAACGATTCGACATTCTGGTCGGTCAACTCAGCTTCCATGCGGTTCTACCATAGATACAATAGAAAAACGAACGTAAAAAAATAGTAACAAGTAAACTTTTTGTTTTCAGCTTCTTCTGAATTTACGTTACAATTTTGTGCGCTGTACAATGAAATAAAGCAAAAGGGAAATGTATATAGGACTTTTATTTGACTCAACCTAATGCCACTACAGCGTTATGGAATTAATTTTCATGTATTTTTTTGTAAAATGATAGAATTTTCTTTTCTCTGGTAACATGCCATCATCTTTAATTCTTAATACAATATTTATACATGCATTTACTAAACCTTCTGATTAATAATAAACTACTCTTTGGAAAATACTTCGTGCCTTCCTAACGGTTGACTTAGTCCAAATGTAATAGGTAATAATAATCGATAAGTACACGGAATCATGTTCCTTATCTTTATTATTTGAGAGAGTATCAAGTGGATCTATAAATATTATTAGTAAGAATTTCTTAAGTTACAAAAAGTCTAAATGCTTTCGTCTCACTGTTCTTTGTCTTTCTTTTATTTTAATTAATATTATGAGTTATTTACATTGTATAAAATAAAGATACATATTTATAATATATTTTATTGAGTTTTACAGCCGTAAGTTAAAATCACTGCGGCAGTTTATTTATACATCACTACATTTCTTTTATAGTATCAAATCATTCTTACGCACTTTCCTTATAAATATCTTAATTAAAATCCTTTTTAATTGATCTGCTTTTTGAGTACGCAATTTCACGAGAGCACACGCCACTATTGCTCGACGTGAACAGGAATCTGACGCAAGAAATTAATCCGGTCGATGATATCCTCAGACGAGACGTCATTCACGTGTCAAAGGAAACATTAAATCGATGGAGCAGCGACTCTAGCGGACACATTCCAATCGTCTGTAAAAATGCACAACGAAAGCGATCAGAATGCACTGTGTATTCAATACGGCGGATATTCACATACGAGCCGGCGCGTTCGAATCAATGCGCTCGCGACCGAGAGCGGCTGGCAGAACACGGAAATGATGGGCAGTTCTGTGCTGAAACACGGCGATAGCCCAACACTATCCCGCTCCACCTATTGCGTAAGACTGCTTTCCTAACCTGGGCGGCGGTGTGCAGCAAAGTGCAAGGAGGCATGCGTCGCTCACTCTGATCTATCGTCTTTTAAGTCTTCCATTTTCCTTTCATTCTCAATGGAATTCTTTAATATTTCCTCAATTAAAGTTTTCTAATTACAGATTTTTCTTTCTTCCTGAATGAAGCTGGCTTTAAAAACTGTGATACGACTATCTTGATGTAATATCAGCGTGTTGCTTGTTTTCATAAAAAACCCTATATAACTGTATAATTATGTATTAAAATTGTATAACCGTTCAACTCGTTCGAGAATTGTGGTCTGCCGCCGGCGGTAAATCGATTCGAGGTTCACGGCGGAACGCGCTTAATTTTCAGCATCAAGCGCATCCTCGCCAAGTTCGTTGGAAGTTTATACCTGCACGAAGACGTAGCGATGTTGATGATACCTGCGATACGTGACTGAAAGTGTAACAATACCGCGCTCAGTAGAGCCGCGCTGTAACGCTCGTACTTAAAACTTAAGCGCGGCTTATAAGAGTACCTCTTAAGCGTCAAAGAGCGCGAACGTTGTCGGTTAGGATAAAATTTAATTTGCACTTGAATTTTAAGTCGCTACTTCTGAAAAGCACGCGTTAAACTCTTTTTTTTCCTCTTCTTCTTCTTACATTAGGCCTCTGTTTGGCCTATGTTAAACTCAAATAAAATATAATTTTAAAAATACCATATCTCCGCGGAACAATTTTTGCACCGCAAATCCAAGTGTATAATAGTTAGTGTCTTTAAATAACAACTATATTGTAGACAAAAATAGATTTAATAATAATAAGCTTTATCAACGTGTAAGTTATAAACATGAAACGCAATGTAAATTAAAGTTGTACCTTAAAAGATGAGATATCAGCAATAATATTGTTCGTAAGCCTAGATCTTGTTAGAATTAATTATAATTAATTATAATTAATTAAGTATAAACATATAGAACGAAATATACAATTGAAAAAAATACAATTACGAATAATGACATACACGATAGTGAGCAGAGATTTTGCATAGAGTGATTATTAAATGTGATGTATGATAAATGAAAATGTAAAGTGAGATGAACGTAATGTATTAGATTATAAATTGGAAGCGATATAAAGAGAAGCAGCTCTTTCGAAAATAATGATGGACATAAAAGAACGAAAATCGCTAAATAATGGATTAAAATATTTGACTGAGGCGTAAGAAAAAGCAGTCTGAAATTTTGCTATAACAGAAGTAATGAAGTTGAAATCGAAATATACATATTTGACTGTGTAATATAGTATTATTTTTACAAAATTAAATGACACACATATATTGGCAGTATTATACACTTGGATTTGCAGTGTGGATGCGACGGAAGACCGAAAGAGAACGATGTACTCTTCGATGTCACAATTGCGGTTAAAATTGTAGAATGGGAAGACATTGTTAGTGGTTTCCACTTACCGTGAAAAACATGTGTAATCGTTTAATACAATGTTTTTGCTATCCAGTAACTTTAATTCTGACTTTAACTTTCTAATATATACTTTGATTTATAGCGGGATAGAAAGTATTAAAGATCGAAATACGAATACATCAAAATTAAAGCGATCGAAGTTTCCAACTTAGTCTTGAATCAATTAAAGTTAGTACATTAAAGGGGCGTCGCGCGTTGGAATTCTGCGGTTAACCGTTCCATTACGCGTTATATTATAGGAATTGACATAAATTGCAATTATTCGTACCTCGCGCATTCGCTCGCGCGTTATGTCAACATAAAATGATATCTGGATTCGAGAGACCGAAGTTGCTGACATAAACGGGGATAATCTATTTTCGATGATCACGAATTATAGGAATGAATCCTTTTTGTATAAATTATATAGTGTATTACAGTATTTTAAAACTGTGCAGTTCATTATAAATCTGATTAAATAAACATTATCAGTAATGAATATTTACTCTTCTGATTGTACGAGATATTTGAAAAAAAATAAACGAGTGTGCCGATAACATCTACTTAATAAATCATAGTCGTAATCATATAATTGTAATAGCTTTCCTATGTATTTAAGCGAGTCTCACTTGACCTAAATGACGTAGTAAATAGCATAATTAAATATACATCGTTTTATCATTGCTCTTTCCTTATTTCATAGCTCGTTGCAAAAGTGTTTTGCAAATTAAATACTGGAATATGATCGGTACCGAACATATAACCGCTGTTTCAGTAATACGCGCAATAATAGTGCAAATCGATCACCCTAATGTTGCATACATTGAGATGGAAATTCAACACTCATTTAAATCTAAGAATTAGATTAATGAATTAGATTAATCTTGATCCTCGGGCGCGTTATTAATTCAAATCAATTAATGAATCAATCAATGTAACTAGACTCATTGCTGAATTCACTTAGCCAATTGGACCTGAAAACGATTGGCGATTATTGTTGCGAACTCTGCAACTATAAATCCTACTAAATTTACTGTAAAAATAATTTGTTCCAATATGTAAGAACAGAATTTATCTTCTTTGTTTTTTTTAAATGTAGTCAAGCGTTACAAGAGAGCATACAAAGTTAAGTCTATTCGATTAACAATTGTGCGACACGCTGTTGCAGCATCCATGAACGCTGTTGTGACACAGCAACGTGATACAGCGATTTTCCGATACGCTAAACAAGCGATCTGAATATAGCGTGTATGCACAATTGTTTTTGTGCGCTCGCCGATGAGCCATCCTTGTTTACAGTTAGCGGCAACACACCCGAGTGCTGCATCATCACATTATATAGAAGGAAGTTGCCTCATGGATCTTGTATCCATGCGCACTGCATGCTTTGTTTCATGAATAAAATTTCTCCAATTTCACATTCTCGTGTTACGTAAAAATTGGAGTAAAAGAGCGACGCGCATCACCGCGACGTTGGTAGCGAAGTCGCGACGTCGCTTTAGAAATGCAATGTTGCGGGAGGCCTGAAAGCCGTGTGCAAGGAGCAACGTGCGCGAGTCATCACCTTAGGCAAGGGAGTATTCTTCGCGAAAATTGAACTGGCAGAGCTGGATATGTAAGGATAGAATATATAAATCCACATATACGGCAAATGCGTCGCTCGTGATATTGCAATTCTTGATTTGAATAAATAAACATATAATATAGCTGAGGAAATGAGCTGTATGTGTGCATAGCACTTGATGTAAGAAGGATGTGTTATAATTAACTTTGTACAATTATTTAGGTATAAAGGAAATATTAACAGAAAGTAAATTTATTTAGGATTATTCATTTAAAGTTTGTGTTTACTTTCTCGATTTGAAATGGAGAATAAAATCATGATGATATAAAAAAAATAAAGAAAAATTAGAAAAAAATTAAAAATGATAAATTAGAAAAAATAAAAATTAAGGACTATATAATTACTTTAAAATCTGTTGCCGCGCAAAAAAGCATTATGTTTAATTAATTTTATAGAAATTTCTTATAGGAGTTTCTAAGTAATTTGAACTAAAATATTACATACGTAAATATTATCTTGAAAATTATTATAATTGATTATTTATAAATGTAATAAATAATCAATAGTTCATAATGTACGATTAAAAATTTAATTGTTTCTGATTTGTTAATTCAAATGGACACAAATAAATGATGAAATAATCGATATAAATAAAATAAACGGTAGATTAATTTCTTATATCCAAGTAATTCTATGTCGCGTATTACCATTCAAATGGAGTAAATCTTGGTGTCTCCATTTCGATTCGATTCACGGGTATATCGGATCTGCACGTCGCCGAGAAAGTCGTTTTATCACAGAAGCGTATTCCTGAATATTGACCACGCGAGCCAATCGATACTCTATCGATTCGTGAAAATCGCTTAATAATTCAGAACGGTCGCGGAACTGGATTCTGGATTCCAACTCCGATAGCAAAAGCATGTAAAAGTCGAGATTGTGAAGCGCGATTGGAATTAAATTGGAATTAAGTCGCAGAAATATCGCATTCAAAACGAGACAACACTATACAATATATAATAATTGCTTTATATTCAGCGAAATTATGAGATCGCTAGGATCAATTGATCGCGGATAATTGGGCGATAATTACGGATCTATTTTTTCAATCGTTACAAACAAAGTACGTCGGGTCACTGCACGAGATAAGACTTGCCATCGATTAGATAATTGCTCGATTAATCGGCTAATGAGGCAATTAACGCGCGCGCGAAATGTTATCGAAGTCGACTCGTGGAGGGTGAGACCAACAAGAGCTAAACGCGGTTGCCATGCATTGGCTTTATATATTCGAAACCGGTCAAGAGTGTCGAACGAGAAAAGATTACGTTGCGCGGGCGACTTTCGCGATAGCTCGACATTTTTCGCGGGCGCCAAATAATATAATGGCTTTCACTTCGCGTGCCACAGCGTAGAAGTCGCGGCTCGTATAATATGCGGGGCATCACACTCGAAAACAAAAAAGTAATGAATTGGATGCAATTAGCCGCGTTTCAGCGCGCTGCACTTCAATACCTTTAAGGTTGAGATTAGCAATTGCTCATCGCAGTTTACATTGTTACGTATATACTGATTATGAAAAGCGTATGCTAAAAAAAGAAAGTATATAGGAAATAATGTGTAGAACATGTGTATGTGCAATAATCTTTAAAAAAATCTAATATATCTGTATGCGAACGAATTACTTGTTCCTGACTACGTTTAGTTCGAGAATAGTCAAGTAGGATGTTTTTGTACCTCAATGACGAGAAAATGTGAATTGTTGTAAAATATTGTTTATGTTAATATTGTTTAACATATTAATATTGTTTAACATATTTTTGTTTAATAATTATTTTTTACGAGTCTTTAAATATACAATTCTCTCGAAAATCCACAATAAAAACATTATAGGAATTTAAGTTTTTATTTTTTAGAAACTTATTGTCATAATAAGCTACGAAATAAATTTTATTTAGTATATTTGTTTTTAGTATATTTGTTTAATTTCTTATTGTTTTTAAAAAATTATGATTAAATCCATATAACATTCTTAAATTAATAAATTGGAAAACAGTTAATAATATACAATATATTGTGAATATAGTGATTTTAATTGGGGCGTAGAAACATTCTAGGTGATTGTTTACTTAAAAAACAATGAGGTAACTACTCTCGGAGTAAACAGCTTCTTGCATGCTTATAATGCATGCATAAATTTTTATCCTATTCTTTATTTATTCAACTTTTATCCTATTCTTTACTTATTCACTTTTTTATAATGGCGCATTTCTATCTTTTTATAAAATAATATAAGCGATTATGCAAGTTAATGTTGGGTTGTCCGGAAAGTTCGTGCCGATGTTGAAGGAAAATTGAAACGCAGAAAATTTTAATTTAATAAATGTATATTAAAATTTAAATTTTAGTCGGCACGAACTTTTCGGACAACCCAATACAATTAATACTTTGAATAATACTTTTATGTACGCCTCAGTGCAAAATAAATATAAAATTAACTGTAATACAGCATTTATAAACTCCATGAATAATAAATAATGTAAATGAAAATGATCAAATTCGAAAATGATCAAATTTGCGAATTGTCGAGTATCATCTCAGACAAACGATGATCATAATTCAAATCGTTCACATAACAGACAACTCACCCATTTCTTACGTTTTACGATTTTATTTCCAGTATAATGTACTATAGCAGTTGGAATTAGTAGGTTGAGGTAATAAGTAACGAGCGGACTGCTGCGGCAGGCAATCTATTTAGAAAAGAATTCAGGTCTTTCTATCTTTTTTTCTTTCTTAAGGCCATTCAGCGACCCGTAATTCTAACTCTTTAGAACGATTTAGCATTTGCGCCAAATGTGAAATTCCTATTCGATACGAATGTCTCGTTTTCTAATATAACGAACGGGCTGTAATCGAGATCGTGCTTTGCTATTTTTGGATCTCCTTTCCTCCTTTTTTTAGACAGGACAAACTTTTCGTGTGACAGGCTCTCGTGTCCGAATGTAAACTTCAGAGTTATCGTTTCTACTTCTCGGACATTGCATGGATAGTAGTTTTCATGAATAGTAATAACTTTCAGTTATTTGAACATTGTTGGCTTCTACTTTTTCCCATTCCACAAAAAATTATTCAAATAAATATAAAAAAATTAAAGTTGATCTGTCTTAAAGTGAAGACTATTGAAATAAGCGCATTATGCGGCGCTATTAATTAATCGAAGACGTCTTGACCTCGAGATCAGAACGTCATTTTCAACGATCGTGACTCTTTATCAAATCGCCTCTTCAGATTTCTTTAGCATTGAAAGTTGCGACAAAAATAATAATAGTTTAATAATTTCAAACTGTATTAATTTATCAATGCTGTCAAAATTTTTATCAGTTATTAATCAATTAACAATATATATATATATATATATATATATATATATATATATATATATATAATAAGTACGTA
>NW_012130068.1:4170553-4191964 GCF_000143395.1 Atta cephalotes | reverse complement strand
ANACTAATATATTTAATTATAATATNTACGTATAACTTATATAGTATATATATAATAATAATATATATATATATATATATATATATATATATATATATATATATATAAAATAGCGTGTGTAGTAACTATTACATCGCTTCAGTAAAAAAAAATTTGCTTGGAACCAAAAATTGTCAGGAAGAAAAATATTTAGACTTGCAGTTTTTGATTTTTTCAAACATTTTCAATAATTTGTCATTTTTTCGTTTATCATAATTATATGATAAATAAAGTCACTTTAATCTTTAATTGATTTTCTTGAACACTACAGCCTCTTATGAAACTCCTCGAAACTTTGCCAACGAAGAATACTTCTATTATCTAAAAGCCTAGGTGAGTCCATTCCGCAATCGCAAAACAACGATTTATCACTGTCGATGGTTGCTCAATTAATTAAAGTGATGATCACTCTGTGCTATCATTCTGCTGTTATTGGCACTGCACCTGCGCCGTGTACCGTAACCGGAAAGGACTCCGCCGTCAACGTTAGCCGTGAGAGCTATGCAACACTCGTGTATGCCGAGCACCACGCCTGCGAGAAAGAGAGTTGTATCGTAGGTGACCATGTAACCCGGGTGGTGCTCGATTGCACTTGGTGTGGCCCGTCGCATAGAAGCCAAGTGTAGGCTAGCACCGCCGCTAGTGGGGCAGGAGGAGTAGGAGGCTGTGGCTGTTAAACGTGGACATAGTCACCACGAATATAACCTACAACGGGCAACTTCTATCTATCGCCGCACGATAAAGGGGGGACTCCCCTTCGCCCCCTGAACCGGGTGGGACTACCGTTGCCGCGGATTACAGCCGCTTGGTACGCGGTACGTGGATTATAGTTTTTCTGGAGGGAGGGTGGTGGAGCGCCTTGCTTGCTTTCGAAAGGATGGTGATTGTGGAGCGTGTCCAGAGTAGAGTTAGGCGTATATAAGGCCCGCCGGCCCGGCCCAAGTCAGTCATTCACCGGACTACCAGCCCAATACACACACCAAACATGAAGGCCTTTGTGAGTATTCCGCAACGAGGGTTGGTGAGGTGTTCGCGAGGTGTTTAACTCGTAGCCACGGTACTTTTCGCGCCCTTCGATTAGATTTTATTGAATTTTGCTACTTTTATTCTATCTTTCCTCGCGACTTTGTCCCTTTGACTATTCATTTATTCTCAAAATCATACGTTTTTTTTTTCGAAATTATTATAGTTTCTTGATTGGATACATATCTTTTTTGCCGTGAATAAACAGTGTCGATCTGAAAATTCTTTAATTCTTGGAATAACATTAAGTCCTTAATGGAATCTCATAAAATTCTGCCCTTTCTTGTAGTCACTGCGAAAGTTTATCTCTGTAAACGCTTATTTCCGTAATGTTTCGTTCTGACACTTTTTAATTGAAACCAAACAAGAAACTAGGTTAATGCAAGATTGCATTTGAACACAGTAACATATCTGCAAACGGAAAGTAAATACGTTTTGCAAGCTCAAGAGCTTTCTTTCATAAATACATACGTCGATAATTTATTAATGTTTCCATTGTACTTTTTCGTTTCTTCGCTTCTTATTGAGTTCGCGATAAAACCAACGATGATTCAATGTCACGGTTAGGATACTCTCTTGCTGTTTTTCTTTACAGGCAGATAGACGCACAAACAGACGAACCGACAACTTTCATTCATAAAGCAAAGAAATCTTACCGCATCGCGCGCCGACTCTCGGCGAAAACCGGTTGTAGGTAGTATCATCATCGTCATTGAGTGAGCGGATTAACACGCGACCGGTTCTATTCTATATCTGCGCGTAGACGCATCTTCATTCACGAATCTCGCATTCTCGGGATTGCACATACCTTGCGGTCACTCTTGCATCCTTTGCCGTTGCATTTCTCGTGACTTTTCCGTCATTTCACGTCACACAATATCCATTGAATCAGAATAACACCGGAATTACATTCTGTCTCGTATCGTCCTGCAAACGTAATGCGTATTAACTAACATTTTATTTTCGTGATAACTGTAACGTTAATTACCTATATGATCAACAATAATATCGATAATGATATCTCAACCATTGCGCCAGATCTCGGAATGTCTTTGCAATTTCTCAGGGCCGATGGAAATATACTCGGTACTCAATCGCGCAAGGCGATTTTGAAATCGGCACGTTTGATCCTTTTCCGATCGCGAGGTCGCGGGAACGGTCGGTCGACCACGTCACACGAGCGCGGCCGCGAGATAGTCGTTCATTCCGCGTAAACGGGATGTGAAAGTTTCGCGTAGTCGTTAGATATGCATAATTTCAGACCGCGGTGCCATTTAAGTTTGTAACGGTTTCAAACCGGGCGTGACACACGCGCCGTCTAATACCGCTCGCACGCGATCGCGAAATATCGATTACGTATGTACCGATATATCTAATCAGTCGATTGCTCGACAGTTCTACGATCGCGCGAAACTCTTCCTTTCTAAACGCCGCTTCCCGTATTACGAGCCGCAAGCGTTATGACTTTAAACGCTAGATACGTAACTTGTTGAGATTTGTCTTTTTTAATCTCAGAAAATTCCTACGAATTCCAAGAACTGAGATTCAATTAAATTAAACTACGGATTTCTCTTAATTATGAAAAATAATCCCTTAATTTGAATAACGAATAATCGATTTCGCAAACTCGCGTATCTGAAATTGACATTCACAATTCAAATCAGGGGATTTAATTTTTCATAATTAAAAGAGAAATGAATATGATCGATTATCGATTAATTATGAATCGCGCAATATTTCATGTTTAGTCATTCGCGCGGATTTTATGCAATTGCGACTACTTTTTTTTACGGTCCGACGATACACGTTGCGCGTACAACGGCCTATTAACAGGTCTAGAAAAATTTTCCTAATACGGTAATCACGGTAATCAGGAATGGTGACCAGAATAACCGACGCGAAGGATAGGGGCGCTATCAAAGTTGATTACGAAACGTTACAGCACGTAGCTACGGGTATCTAATCTCGTCGATTCTTCCGTTGATGCATTCGGGCGCTTTCTCATTGCGTTTTCATTCGCGTAATCGTTCCGCCTTCGCAATAAAACAGCACCAATCCAACTAGATTTCGAGATCATCTCAGCGATCTAGAAACTTCTCGCGCGCGAGATTGTTTCCGTCGTTTTGGAGTTCGCGAACAGACGTTTACGGAAATCGAAAGTGAAAGCCGCGATTATATTGCACAGATCTAGCAGTAGTCAGACCCGGTAATCGGCGCCAAGCCAATGGAAATCTAGATTCGTAACAGCGATAGTCCCAATAACGTGCACACGTAAACTGCTTCCGTAAATCGAAACTCGAGCTCACGCAATATTCATCGTTTAAAGCTTTCAGTGATTTTAACAGATTCGATCGAATATTGGATTATCGTCGTGCAGCTTCGCTGCCAATTCAGTCACGTTGAGTGACGTCGCGTGTCGTTTCTTTTAGATTGTGTTCGCCTGCTTAGCGGTTGCGACGGCCCGCGCTGGAATTGCGCACGGCGGATTAGGAGGAGGC
The DNA here is from genome assembly GCF_000143395.1 of Atta cephalotes. Taxonomy (NCBI): domain Eukaryota; kingdom Metazoa; phylum Arthropoda; class Insecta; order Hymenoptera; family Formicidae; genus Atta; species Atta cephalotes. The sequence continues at coordinate 4,188,404 of NW_012130068.1, read as the reverse complement.
TATGGCGGCTATGGTGGTTATGGTGGTGCCGGTTTGGCCATCACTGGACACGGACTCCGTGGTGGTGCCGGTCTGAGTGGTGGACTCGCCGCTGGTGCTGGAACCGCTACCTCCCTCCAGGGTGGTGCCTCCAGCTTGGGATCTGGCGGTCTTGGTGCCAGCTATGCTGCTGGTGCCGCGGCAGCGGCTGGTGCTGCTGGAGTTCAGCAGATCGTCTCTGGTGGTGCGTATTTATGCATCAAATCTATATTCTTTATTAACTCAACAACGTAGGATATATTGATGTTGAACAATCGCTCTTCCTTCAGGAGTCATTGGTGGCAGGTCTGACATCGGACCCGCTGAGGGACCCAAGGCCAATGTAGGACCCCAGACCGGACCATCTGATCTCGTAGGACCCCAGGAGGGAGCCAAATCCGTTGGTGGACCTCGTACTGGACCCGCCAGTCTTGTAGGACCCGCTGCCGGCCCATCCACCCTCGTTGGACCGTCCCAGGGAACCGCCACCCTCGTAGGACCATCCCAGGCCACCGCTAACCTCGTTGGACCCAGCTATGGAGGTGTTGCCTTCTTTGCCGGATCTGGTGGCATCAACGGTGATGATGGAAGCTCTGGAGTTGCTGCTGCTGCCGCGCCTGGTGGTGGATTTGGTAATACACATTTTCTATCAAATAAATAAATTACATGTTTTAAACATTTCTAATTTTAAAGTCTTCCCTCATTTTTCTTTTTACGCTCACTAAGTATTTGAGCCTCCTACTAATGATATTTTCTTCAAAAGGTGGTGCTGGACTTGGCCTTGGTGCCGGTCTTGGTGGTGCCGGAATCGCTGTCATCGGAGGTGGTGCTGGACTTGGAGGTGGTGCCCTTGGTGGCCATGATGCCGGAATTGCTGTGATCAACGGACCGTCTGGTGCCATCCATGCTGGACTCGGTGCTCACGGAGCTGTCATCCCCGCGCCCATTGGCAAGTGGTAGACGTTTTAAGACCCCAGCGATCTCGGCTCGGCGACGGCGGCAACCCACCACAGTCACTTACCGGTCTCGAACGATCCTCAAACGCGCTCAACGTCTTCTTCCCAAAGCTTCGTCCAATCTCGGAGCATGATCGGAGCACCCTTGGCGATAGTGATATGATTGTCAGACACTTGGAATACACACAGAACGGTCGATCGGTCGTACTTACGTACACTACGAGCCGATAAAGCGCGATCCGGAAAACAGACGGATAAGATTGTAAGAGGACGACACTTGAGATTTCGGCCACACGTAATCCGCGGCCTCGAGTCATTTTTCCCCCAGTCTCGACCCGCTACAACCGGGTAAAATTTAGTCAATTACCGTTCATCACGAGACCAATGATAAAGGAAGCTCGGCACGGGCCGCGTTTTATCGATTTCTCGACACACGAACAGCTTGCTGCTCCTCAACGAACTTTCATCCGCAAATTAGCGAACGTCGTCTTTCGGATATCACAACAATTCATACGATGCGCATTTCCGAGTTGCAACCGTGTGTCACAAAGCCACCCCGTGCACACGCGTATCACGCTGCATCATCATGGACCTAGCAAGTGGACAAGCTTTGGCACTTCGTCATCGGACCAACTGGATCTGTTCTGTTTTCTGAACACCTACCATTGCTCCGGCTGAATCTTCTTCTCTTACGTCTTCCACCATCCGTAAGGCCGCCGCTCTTCACGCACATATCTATTTCTCTCTTTTTCCACGGGTCGGTCGCATTACGCGCACGTTCCCGGCATGTTGTTATACTTACCGCCGCACCCCAAGCATACATATTATTATTACTCGCGTTGCACATATGTTCTTCTTATATATATATGTATACATATTATTACCTATTACTTTCGCGCATATATATATGTATATATATATATGAACACATTGTCACACGCGCGCACACATACACATACACTATATTTCTATATGTGTACTCGTATATATTCACACAATTACACATATATTATATAATCGTGTTATATGTTAGTGAAAAGGAGAGACCGGTTGATTATGGTAGGTCAGCCTTTCTCATGAGTGAATGAATGTAAATAGATGGCTCGCCGCCGCCGGCCCCCGACCCCGCCCGCCCTCGTCATACCCTTTCTTTGCGATCACGACTAGCACCCCACCACCACCATAGATAGATACCACATATTTATAGCGTTTATACATTTATACAATACTTTATATAAAATAAAGCATCAGTATTTAAAACTCATTCGTGTCTATTCACATACCTTTCATCATTTACCAAATAGATTATATTGTCAATTATTTTCCTGTGCATTTTAAGCCGCCTTTTTTATATAGCTTTTAATCTTTATTGCCTTTTTAGTATTAGTCAGTTAAAATTTAATTATTTCATTTATAATTAGCACTTATAAATAATTATTTATATTATATATTATAATGATAGTAAGAGCATGATGAACGCATACAAGAAATATATGTGTGAAATGCAAGAATTATTATATAATCATATTAAGTATATGATACTGTTTTTTAAACATGTTGTGTACTAATAATACGGGATTTATAATATATATATTGGTCTAGCTCTACGAAAGCTAATATTTATATTCAACGAAATGTACTAAATTATTTTTTTGAATAGTACCAACTAAATATTTAGATATAAAGATTTAAATATAAAGATAAAGATTTATATTTGATACAAGAAATCATTAATTTGATTCAATTATCATTTTTTTTTAATACATATTTATTTACTATAAATGAATATTTAGTTGACACTATATAAATATTTATTAAAATTTTTTACATTTTCTCAATGTATCTGATAATACATGTGAATTATTGAATTTTAATTTTTACAATCCAATTAATTATCTATTTTTAAATCGTCTGACACGAATTATATGATTTCAGTATACAAAACGATTAATTGAATTAATGCATAAGACAATGAATAAGCCAAGAAGAGAAAGAATAATGCGGACTTAGAGTAATTGATTGTCTTACTTAAGACAATTAATTCGAAACAAAGAAAAAGGTAAAGATTTGTATAATCAACAATAGTTCTTAATAATAGCTTTTAATTAATTTCTCTCATTTTATTACATTCTTGTACATATCAACATTCCCATGCACACATCAACTGTAATCTTCGTAAAAGATGACTATATGGGTGGTTTTGTAATTGTAAGTATTGATTTTGCAATTGTAAGTACTGTTTTAATATAAATAGGAATTTATATAATGGTTAATAAGATATTATTCCCTTATTTTAAAAGTAATACAGTTAAGATTTTACATAAAATTTCCCAGAAAAGGGAATTTATGTACCTGAGTTATTACATAAATTCTCTTTTCTGAGAAATTTGATGTAAAATCTTAACTATATCACTTTTAAAATAAGGGAATAATATCTTATTAATCATTATATAAATTAACTTAGTTATATAAATAACTAAGATAAACATCCTATCAACCATCAAAGTAAACTAATCATATTAAGAATATATTCTTGTTGTCGATAGTTCGATCAGTCAATAATTTTCTGATAAATTAAAAATTACTTTTTTACCTTTTCTGGGAAACTTAATTTTTTAATTATTTCATTTGTGATGAGAGGGAGCGATTAATAAAAATATGATGAACATTTTAAATACAATATTTAATATTGAAAATTTTAAGTAATAATCAGAAATTTTGCATACTACTTTTTACTGAAATACAATATTATGAAAAAAACTTTATGATCATGATTATTCAATTATATATTAATAAATTTAATTTTTTTCAGGTGACTGCGACATAACAAATGTTGTAATATGTACACTTTATATTGCTACATGTATCGAATATCTATAATTAATACTGATTTTTATTGATACAGCGAATGAATATTGCAACTGATAATAAGTTTATGAGGTTAAATGCTCTAATTGTCCAAACTTATGCACGTAATTAATAAATTTATTCAATATAACATTCTGTAAAATATTGAAGATTATAAATATAATATAACTAATGAAAATTGTAATATAAATTGTTGAAAACAATATCTATATTAATTTAGTATTTTTATAATACGTATATAATGTTCTTTTTTGTGGCAAAAATAAACAGTAAGAAATAAGAATAAGACGAGAATAACAGGAGAGAAAATGAAAAGGATGTATAATCTAATCTTAATTTACGAATTACTTCGAAAGGATTAATTATTTATTAAAGAACTTGTTAACTCGTTAACATTAATTTACTCGTTAACATTGTATTTATGAATTTTCTGTTTATATGAAAGATTTTCTTATTTTCCTTATTTGCATGTAATTGCATCTTATTAAAATGTGCTTAATTATGAAACACAGATTGTAAATTATTTAGTATTTAAAGTATGCTTTATCTTTTGTAACATCTTTTTAATAAGTTTGTTTTAAAATTCGTTATTGAATTTTATTTTTTTCTAAGTGAAAAAGTTAAGTATAAAATAATAATTACACTTTACATATTATAGTAAAGGAACATATAAATGCATTTAGTCGTTAGCACGTTAAAATTATTTCTCATATAGTTATTAGTCATATATTCACTATTAAGTTATCTTAATTACAAAAATACTAGATCAAAAACCTTCTTTTAATAAAATTAAGTTTATTAGGTTGCAAATGGACCGCCTGTTGCATTAGCCTTCTGTAATAAAGAAATTTGTTTTGCTAATGTCCGCGTTAAAAGCCGATACGACCTATTTCAAAGTTTCACTATTTAATTTGTGCTAATAGAACCACAAAAAGGTATTCGCTTAGGTTACATCAAATATTGATCAATCACAGTATTTTTTTACTTGATTATATTCGGAGGGACATTATAATGAAGTATATATATAAAATCGATAAAGTTGCAAATTTATAATTACATATTAATACTACATTTCTCTTATTATCATTTTACGCGAAACGTTCATTTATTAAAGGATAAAATACTATCTAAAGGTATAAGCTTCGTTATTTCAACAGATTAATCGACCAGACATGTCGTCTAGGTATTAGCTTCGATATGAATGAGCGTTAACGATGCCAATTAAATCAAATTAATTACAAAGTCATCGGGCCATACTGGCTTTCTCCATTAGAAGCAAATAATTCTTAAGCATAGAGAGCTTCTTGTGAAATTGTGAGATGAATATGATAATTTGAAAACGAATAATTATGCACGAATTATGCATATATGTGTGTATGAAATAATTTCCATTTTTTACATATAGTTCACATAAATTGAATTGATCATTCTATTGCAGTATGCTTATTAAAAAACAAAGAGATCTCACTCTGTTAAATTTGTCATAAATTCTCATATCTACAAAAGACTTATAAAATTTTTCTGAATACTGAATACATACGATACGAATGCTTTTACATTTTTCCTCAACGTACTACAAATAAAATAAAAAGATTAAGTGCACGTGCTAAGACGTGGAATTGAATAGAATCTCTTCAGCGAAAGAACATGGACTGGTGATGTAGCGATGAGCATGAAATTTGAATACGCTAAGACGCAGACTCTTTTTTATATTCTGGTTTTTTACCTTTTATTTTTCCACTTTATTTTTGCGAGATAAAAATAGCATCGATTTCCAATCTCGCTCGACACATGGAAAAAGTCATATTTTCTCGAGATGAACGCTTTGGTTTTTCAAACCTATATTCGATGTAAAATTCAAAAATAAATATCGTAAAATTCAAATGGTACCAGTTTCCATTTTTTATAAAATACTGTGCATTGAAATTTCTAACTTATCGTTGCGGCGAATAGAAATTAAAACAAGTGCAAAAACAATTTTTAACAATGTAACTTTTTCAATGATCCATCTCTCTATTTAATGATTTAACTATTTTTAACAAATCTGCAAATTGGGTTGTCTATAAAATATTGACTTTATTTGCGTAACAAAAGTTGAACGAAATAGTAAATTTACAATTATTTTCTCGAAAATAAGAATTGCAAGATTTTGCAAATGTTTTTTCTTGTTTTACAATGTTTTTTCTCGTTTTATCATTATTTTAAACATTTGTTACGTCATTTATTATGTCATCATTTCAAGACAATTGAATATATAAATAGCCAAACGAAATTTTTTAAATTAATAATGGATTAATAATATACGCAACAATTGCAATAAAAAGACAAAATCATAAAAAAATCAGAAATAACATTTTCTTATTTACTACTTTTATTAGACATAAATAATAAAAATTTTTTCAAATTACTCTCTCTCTCTCTCTCTCTTTCTCTCTCATAATTACATTTAACAAATTATTATCAGGAATCTAAATTATGAAATAAAATATCAATTTAACCTATATGGATTTCGTATAGTGCGTAAAGGAAGAAAAAAATATAAAGGCGATTATGATATTATTGCGAAGCGTCATAAGTTGTGTCATGGAAAACGTACGTTTCGTAACGATTGTCAAGGAATAATTAGTGGAGATGTCAGAGTGCCGGATACGAAGAGGCGCGGTCCTTTCACTCTCGGGGGTGTGCAGCGATTATTGCACGCGTTTCTCAGAAAAATCTTTTTACAAAGCATTAAGATTGTTCCACTTTTATGGTCAAGATTGCTTCGCTTTTAAAGAATTTCTTATGCTATATATTACTAGCCTTATACGCTCATATGAATTGTAATAAAATATAAATTTATATTGAGATATTGATATTTCTTTTAAGAACTTTACACTTCAGAAGATATAAGTCAGACACATTTTCTAACACTCTTTAAGTACCTACATTTGCGAGATCTTTCTAAAATTATTTTTGTGATTATAATCGTGGTTTTTTCTTTTTTCGATAAATTGAACTTTGATTAAATATTTTAAAAATTATTTTACACTTCCCATGGTTTCACACAGAGCGGCGAGTAGGTTGCATGCTCCCATAAACATCGCAGTGCATTGCATCCGTATTGCGCCGCAGACAATAACTGCAAATGTCAGTCTCACCATTAGCACTGATCACGCTCAATCGCAGCGGAGTAACCATACCTCCTTTGATCGTCGTAAGTACGAATTTTCAGAACGTGATGCAGCGGATAAAGTCGTATTACGGCGCAACACTTTGTGAAACATTTACAGACGCGTAGTGCAACTTTAGCAGAAAAGATCATACTTAAAGGTTGAATTTTCGATTTTTTTCATGAATGTACATCGTTTGTCTTTTCTATTTATCTGCTAACAAATTTAAAGTACCTCTTTAATTTGCTTTCATTGCATGAAAATATATTTGCGCATAGTTTTAGATTCGCATTAAAACTTATTATAGAAAGAGAGATAATTGTACTTTAAAGAGCAGGTTTAAATATCCAAATATTTTGTGCAATAATGATGCGTATGAATTTATTGTAATATTTAAGTTTATATATATATATAATAAAAGTTTATATATATATATATATATATTTATAAATAATATATATTTACTTATAAATAAATATATAATTTAGATATCTCAATATTACAATATTCTTTTTTTTAATTATATTTATTTAACATTTTATGTTTAAATAAATATATATGTATATTTAATAATGGCAACACATACGAGATCAATTTTAAAATTGTATAAGATGTTTTAAAAATAAATTTTGCATTTTTACATATCACTTAACTATTATAAAATATTTTCTTCAGTATAGAATGACAGTGAATTATTGCAAAAGTAAACGATTTAAAAGATTTCTTTATACAAAAATCATTCTTTTCGCAAGACATGAGTATATGGAAAATCTCATAGTATTCAATAACTTTTATTTGAATACCATAATATTCACGTGAAATTAGAGCATTCGAGTTCACGTCTCTTTCATCGTACCCGTTAAAGGTCGAGTGCGCGATGTCGGTTGGCTTCATCGATTATATATCGCATTGAGAAGCCCATTAATTCCTGAGAGCGCAGCTCTTTCCCAGCTAGCCTGTTCTCGACAAACACGTCGATTCACCTTGCACATCGCATAAATTGCAACCTAGAACTTCATATTACTGCATTATAGCGGTATTCATCGTATCGTGTTAAATATACTTATAAAATAATTATTCTCTCTATATATCAGTATGCAATTAATGCACAAAACGAGAAAGAAATTTAATTTCAGGCGATGGATAAAATTCGGAACGATCAAAACTATAAAAAGTATCTTTTTGTACCAAACCTTGTTATATAAATAGTTTCATGTAATTTTAATTTTTTACTCGATTTATGACTGAATGTGAATGAACAATCAAACTTTATTAGTGTTGCGCATGTGTGAAGCAAACGAATGTAATCACAAATTGCATAAAATTTTATCTACATACTATAGTATGTGGCGCATATAGCATGATTATTTGTGATTACACTTAATGCTCATAATGTGACCTTATGGTCTTGAAATATATGCACACTCTCATAACGAACAGTTAGCATTAGCGTATGTAATTACATTTATTTTGACGTTGCCTGAAACCTCGCATAATTATGTATAACGCTGCTGAATATGTAAGACGTATTATATTTGCAGATTAAATATGCGAAACATCTGCGTAGAATCAATTCATCATATTATATCATATTTTGACACATCTATGTGATGTTTTTGCATCTGTTTGTGATGTGTAAATTTTCTTCAGCACATTTATTTCATTAATATTTACGTAAATTTTTATTTACACATAAACTTCTTATTACTATTACTACGAGGAATTTTTGATGAGATTGCAAAACCGTTTCTATGTAATCTCCGGGGTTAAGGCTCGATTACCCTTCTCCTGAATGACTCAATCGCGCGATTGACCTATGCTACTACGTGGTCACGCAATTGAGATTTGAAATCCAAGTAGCGAATTCCTCAAAAAAAGTTTATAACTCTTACCTCGATCAAAATTAAATTACTTTTCTTTCAATATAATGGTTAAAATGATTTCTCTGATATGTTTTATTAGCTGATGCAATGCGTACCTCTTTAATTTTTCAGTGTAATTGATACACGTTTGTGGATAGAACGGCAATTAATTAAAATAATATACAATTGCTGCCAATTTCTAATAAAATATAATTATGATACAATTAAAGTAATAATAAAAAAAACAATTCAATTAAATAAATATGTTTAATTATTATAAACAAATTTCTTAAAGTAAACTCCATTAAAGTAAACTCCTCAAAATTGTATTAAAAGTTATAAAATTATAAGGTATCATAACATTATAAGGTATCATATTTGTGTTTATTAAAAAGATTGTTTGAATTTATCTCACGATCTAAAATTTTCTCCTTTAAAGTAGCATAGAAGAGCTTCAAGCAATTTGTTTACTAAAATGTGTGATTCCTGATATCTTCCGAAAACTTACTTTCGCCACCATTTACTTTCCGTACATGAAAATCGATAGATGGCAAACTTTATGCGAGAGAGAAATATTTTTCGAAGCTCCGGCGCCGAATGAACTCATTTTAACTTTTTCCCAGAGTTTCATCCATGGAAGTCATTCGATGAGCCGAGGGTGGGTATGTTGTCAAATGCTGATCTTGCACAATGCATGAAATTCCATTGCAAATGAGCGTGATTTGGAAGGATAAACTGAGTCATATATGCAAAGATTGCATATACGGATGTTTAATACGTGTAATTATGACAAAAGAAGTGAGAACTTACTGAGATTACATATTTGTTTCACATCTGTCCAACTTTTTGCATATTAAAGAAGAGAAAGATTAAAAAAAATATGAAAGTAATTCTGCATTTTCATGAAGAAGAAAAATGTAAGAGAGATTTACAATCTCAACGGTATAGAGTGACGTACACACTCAGAATAAAATATTTAAAAAGATACTTTTGTTTTTTTGATGGTGAGAAAAAATATTTTTCAGAGTAAAGTTTTGTATCGATTTCAAGAAAGATAACAAAAAAAAATTACAATTTCACAACTTTATTTTTATTGATATTTTTAAAACTAAAAAAATATTCAACCGTTCCTTTAGATTATTTCAAATTTTTAGAAATAAATGAATTATGAAATATTTTATATATAAATTAGTCAAAAAATAGTCTAGTCGTGGAAAAAAAGCTAGCGCTGAAGAATCTGATAAACAAATTCCATAAATTTCAAATCTCAAAGTATCGCAAGATAATTGCACGATGTATAACGATTGCGCTAGTCAGCAAGTCTAATACATACAGATCAGACAAAGGAGGTTGTTTCTGAAATTTCTGAGCCAAGAGTTCCCAGCGAAGGTCATGTAAAGGGTCCATGTCCAAAGGTGGGTGGGTGTGTCGGATAGTGACTTTCTTACACAATGAACGAGAGGCTAACATCATCAACGGATATGATTTGAAGGGATCAGCGGGGGCGCGGTCGGAGATCCTAGAAGATGTATATAAAGTCTGCTGAAGTCGGTTGTAGGCACATTCAAGCAATCGCCAGTCTGCACGATGAAGACCCTCGTAAGTATTCATCGTCGGAAGTGCGCGCTATCTTTCTTTCTTTTGTTACCCAAGCAATCAACGTGCCGCAATCGAACCACTGTTCTTTCAGTGGAACGATGGAGTGACATAAAGTGACAAACGCGTTGCGAATACGTAGTTCATTCTTGTCGAAGAATTAAGCAAGTAGTACAATAACTGAATAATTTTATCGCGCGGGAGTTCCGGGATCTACTCTACACTTGGCATCGTACAATAAATATAGCTTCAATGTTAAATTTTTTTGTGATGTTTCCTCCCAAAATCAAATTTTTTAAATCGTTTAAGTGGAGAAACACTTAGTGCAATATTATATCGAGCTATGTAACTTATTGCTGAACTCACCTCGAATTGAAATTCTCCATCTCTAGTTCATTTCGTTTGCCCTGTGCGCCATTGTTGCTGCGTCGCCTTTGAGCGGTCACGGATATTATGGTGGCCATGGAGGTTATGGTGCTCACGGAGCTTATGGAGCTTACGGAGGTCTAGGCTACGGCGCACATGGAGTAGCTGTTAGTGGACCAATCCTTGGAGCGGCGAGTGTTACGGGTCCACATGTGGGTGCCACTGCCGTTTCCGCTCCAGCGATAGGGCCTGCTCGTTTGTCCGGATCGATGGCTGGTCCTACTCACGTGTCGGGCGCCATTGCTGGGCCAGCTGTTGTTACTGCATCAGTCGCTGGTCCAGCGCATGTAGAAGGCTATGGTGGTCCATATGATGGTGCCTATGGTGGCTATGGAGATGGTGCCTATGGTGGATATGGAAGTGCCTATGGTGGTAGTTATGTCGGTAAGTAATATAATTAATTATATAAAATTGTCGCATGAAAAAAAAATTTTTTAACAAGTAATTACAAAAGAAAGAGAGGTTTTAATTTAGAAATAATCTAAAATAAAATAAATTTAAAAAATGTACAGCTCAAAAATGTGATATATATATATATATATATATATATATATATATATATATATATATTTATAGATTATAGGAAGAGTGCTGTAAAGTACTCTTATATAAAATTCTTATATAATATTATAATATCTCTATCTAATTATTATATCTTATATAATATTATAATACACAAGGAAAAGAATTATTTTCTAAATTTGCAGAATTTATTTTTATGTGAGTGCGTGTGTGCATTCTTGAAAGTAATTGCATGTACTAAAAACAACAATTCGATAATATTTTCTAATATTATCTTATTTTCTTTGTTTTCAGGAGGTTACGGATATGCGGCTAGTCCTGCTGCTTATGGTGGTTACGCAGGATATGCTGGCGGTCACGGAGGGCACGGGGTAGTCGTTTCTGGACCGGCTACTCATGGCGCAGTTCTGGCTGGACCTCATTCCGGAAGCGCAGCTGTTTCTGGACCGCATGCCGGTTCGGTGGTGATTGCCGGTCCTTCTGGAAAGATTACGGCCCACGGAAGCGGTTACGGTGCCGCCATCCAGGCAGGTCACGGCCACGGCCACTGGTAACGCGCGCACAACCATCTGCGATACATAAAAGAAAAGAATTTCTCTGAATTATCATCGAAAAAAAATAGAATACCGTTTCCAACTCCTTCCTGGTTTTCTAAGAAAGATCGAAGAAGTATTATGAGGGATATAAAATTGCTGTAACACGATGACGTTCGTCATGCTCGATGCTTTCGGTTTATAGTGTGCGCATGGGTACTTACATCTCTTTTCTGTATGAATGGAATAAATTCTCTTCTTTACAAAAGAAGGTATTCATGTAATATAAAATAACAATCCAGAAAGTGTTATTTATATATATGTATACACATAATGTATTGCCTGGTGTATTTCATGAATTTTGATCTCTCACATCTATCAAAAATTTACATACTGTATATTATATGTGACATACTATTTTTGTATATTCTTAAACAATTATTAAATTGATTGATTGTACGATTATGAAAGTCATTGCTTCAATTAATATCTAAGAAATTCTTCGGTGGAAAATCGTATAGAAACTTTATGTTAAATGACTAAGATTAAAACTAAAAAGTCAGGCCAATTATCTTCAGTTACACAAATTACCGTAGCAATTTGATTAACTAATCTAACCTTCTCTTCTATCAGCTGCAATTATTCATGACGAAAGCAATAAGTGATACGGCACGATTATATCTGACTTTAAGTCTTGAACAGTTGTTTGCTAGTTAAGCAAACCATTACTGTTTCAATTTTCCATTTATCATGAAAATAAACGGTAATGCATTGCAAGTTGACATCGTACATGAAATGCACATTTATATTTCAATAAAATTAAAAAGATATACATAATTTATAAATGATACTAAAAGATAAAATCGTGCTGAAGTTTTAATAGTTAATAATTTTGTTACTTGATGTTCATTTTGCGCTCATTTTAGCATGATGTAATCTTACATTAATAAATAAGTATTATAGTTTACCTAATTAATTAGAATTGATGGAACTTCATCTTTGCTGATTTTTTTTTCACAATTCATATTTTCCGTCCAACGTGACTCATATGACTTTAATTTAAATTTCTTCTTCACGCTACCTTTTCTGCACTTGTACTTCGTTTTTTAGCCTATTTTGTCACCAATTTTTGAACGTAAATAAAATATGGAAATAGTGATACATTACAATCGTCCATACTTCATTCATTGATCAGAATGGCTACACCATATCACGTATCGTTTGACTAAATAGTTATATCAGTGACACCGATTCATATCGCTCGGTAATAAATCACTTGTGGTGTCCGTCGAGCATAATCACTAAACGCAAGGAGTTGATGAAACTGACATAGATCCAGTCTGTACCTTAATGCAACGCGTAATGATCGTTGTAAAGGGTAAGGTCATCGCGTGACTCGATGCGGACATGGTCCGCCACTCATAAGCTGAACATGAAAAGTCACGGTCAGAGAGAAAACCAGATAAAATATTTCGTTGAAATATTGATGTAAATTAAAAATTCTATTATTATCCAAGACGATTTCTTTGATACGTTAAGACAAAAATGAGCTAAATTTTAATTATATTAATAAAATTTTAATAAAAATTTTAATAAATAATAATAAATATTTAATAAATATAATTTGAATAGTACTAACTGAATATTTACTAAACGTAACACAGAGTGTCCTGAAAATTGCGAATTAAAATATTACGGTAAAAAATTTTTGCAAAAAATTAAATAAAAGAGATTTGTAAATTTTTATTTTAACATTATATGACAATTACTTTCTCTCTAGTTACAGACTATGTTTAGACGAACTATGTTGAAAGTGAACGCTGAAGTGCACATGCTTATTAATTTACCACACGCGCGGATGGATAAATGGCTATCCAAACTTAACCTTAACTATATTTAAACCTTCATATCTTAAAAATTACTGTTCGAAATAAATGTACTAATAAAGATATACTAATAAAGATATATATACACATAACTTTTTCACTTAATTTTTCGAAAACTTTCTTGCAATGATATTTTGATTCACAAATTTCGAGACATTCTTTATTTATTTATTTGGTACAAAAATCATTAATTTGATTTAACTCATTTTTTTATTTAGTAAATATTTATTTACTGTAAGTAAATATTAAATTAGTATTTATTCAAACATTTAATACTATTTGAATTTATGAAAATTTGGTACATTTTTTAATGTAGCAATAATTTCATTTATTTAATATAAAACTAATTTGCAATATTGTGCATCGAGATACATGATGTATATAACAATAATTTATCTGAAGATCAATGTTAAAATAATTCCTGTATTGTTAGTGTTTGGTGATTGCGTATTCACGTATCAGAATAAAATATATAATTTTGATACGATCCATTCGTAATTTTTTTGTACACTCAATGACCACGTAATGAATCACGAACGAAAGTATACCAAGAAGATATCGGACATAAATTTGAATATCGATGCATCTAGCGAGAAATTTATACAGGATTTGCACAAATTCAAGTATGAACCGCGATTTACGATATCTATTACGCACGTAATTTATCGTGCGATTTACCAGATCGTCACATGAATATATATTTAATCTTGGATTTGCTTGTGTCTTCGCCTTTGTCCACCCCTTTTTTTCTATAACAAATTGCTATCGAAAAATGATATACCTTGTATTTTGTTCGTGCGGCGAGCACTCTCGGATGGAATATCGAGCGACTCTCGATATCTGGCCTTCGTCTTATGGGAAAATCGTGGCCCAAGCTACGTCTCGGCTGAGATAGCGACGACGCGACTACGTAATCCCGCGCGTTTCATCATCGCGATTGTAGTTGCATTGTGAGAATGCATCGAACCCTTGCAAATTCCGAAAGGTTACCCACTTGTAATCGGCCGCCCACCGTCTGCGAACGAACAGAATAAGAAATGGGTCGCGAGCAATAGGTCGCACAGAGGGCCGCACTGTGTTTTCATGACAGACAGGCCAATAACGTGCACTGTGCAAGGACGTTAATTGCTATGCGTTGACACTGGTGGGCGATAATCGATCGTGAATTAGCGGGCGTCCGTAACAGCCGCATCACTCGCAGGCGGTACAAGTTAATGGGCGTTAGCAACCGTGGGAAGATATTGTTCTAATTAACACTTGAGCTTCTAAGATTTACTTAATAATATTGTGCAGCAAGTAAGATTATCGAAGAATTCTGGAAATATTATTTAAGGTCACATAATAATTATTATCTAATCCGAATATGAATTCTTTTAACATTATTTTTGCTTATAAGTAGAATTTAGATACTACGAATAATGCTGCACAAATATAAAAAAAATAAAGAAAATCTAGGATATCTAAACAAAAGAGATATTTTAAATAAGCAATAGTTCTCGTACTATTTTTAAATTATTTTATTGATTTCGAAAAATTTACATTTTATTTTATATTTGTAATGAATATTTTTATGTATTTTAATACATTTTGTAATATAATAACATCGACTATATTAATAAAATGTTTAATCTATCAGTTGATTAAAAGATAACATAACTAAATTATTTTGCTTAAATAAAAAATAAGATAGTACTTAATAATAAATTTTATCTAAATTAATGAGGTAGATAAGTTTGACAAAGTAATTGGATAAATTATTAACTTTTCCTCTTAACGTATTTGTTACATAATTTTACTTTATAAAAATTCTTATAAAATTAAATAATGCAACTTGCATTTGACGAATAAAGTCTTTTGAGTCTGTTTGAATTTTCGTAATAAGAAAGTTAAGTTTGCAATTATGTTGTAATTCTTGTAATATTTGTTCCAAAGAGAAATTTCCAAATTTTGTATAACAATCTCTTTAAAAAATCCTTAACTAATCGAATTTTATCGAATATTTATAAACAAATTATTTAAGTACAACTAATAAAACTTGTTAATATATTATTTAATATCTAAATAAGTAATTAAAATACTATTAAATATCCGAAATTTACTGAAAGCTATCAAGAAAAATAAACTAGTTCGTGCATTTTACGTGGAGTTGAATGGCTGTCATAACTATACCAATTGTATATATCTAACAATTCTAGCAAAACGTCATTGTATTCACGCTTTCTACGAACCGCATTTATAAGGGTTTGAAAACGACGGTCCTCGCGTGTGAATTCGTCTTTGTGGCCGCTATAAATCACGAGTCTTGTCGCGAGTCAGAGTTACGACCGAGACCGATCGTCGTCAGCTACCGGATAGCCGGTGGCATTCCTGTGGAGATCGATTTGGGGAGAACATAAAGCAAGAAAGCCGGATTGTTTTCTCTTGGCAAACTCATTCTCTTTCTCTCTTACCCCCTCCGCGTTATACGAACAACTACGCGAAAATGGCGTGAGGCGTGGCTGATAATAATGTGATGAATAGAGTGTGTGAAAGATCGTTAACAAGTCGAACCAGAGAGCCGCTGTAGATCGTGCAAGATCGATCGATAGATCCTTCGACAGTCGTAACAGTTTCGGAACGCAGATCCGCGAGCAAAGTATTTCATTTTGAATGCCTGTGAAGAATTAAAAAGAATATATTAATTTTTGAGATTAAGAATATTAATTGAATAAATATCTAGTGGATTTGTTAATTATTATGATTAAGACAGGAATAGTTTAATTATACATATTTCCGATCGCGAAATTGAAAAATTTTTTTTTAATTGAAAATTTTAGAATAGAGCTGCTAAATATATCTCTATACAGAAATTAATTTTTCCAAAAATAGATTTTTTTTAATCAAATTTTTTTTAATTATACGTTTTTGGTTGATATTGCAATCGAATATTTTCGTGAAAAATTTATAAAAATAAATCAATCTCTGTCACATGTATATGTATGACAGTTGAAAATATTGAAATCTCCTTGTTTTTTTATTATCAATTTGGAAATGTTTTTTAAACAAATTTATTATTAAAACAGCAAAGTAGCGCATAATGTCTCCAATAATACTCTATAAAAAGAAAACTTTCAAATCGCGCCAAAATGTATACGCACATCAAATATCTGCAGATATATTATACTACCTATATTTCTCAACAGTTTTATACTCTTCGTGAAAATACTACTTACCTGAATTGTAAATATTTCAAACACCAAGCGATTGTGGAAATTTCTTTAGTGGAAAGTTCCAAGCCAAAAACTATGCAGGACCATCGTTTGCCGCCTTTCGATCCCATCGATATCGAATTTTTTCTCTCTTTCATTAACGCCATGCCGGTTAACCACCACATAGCGCGTCTCCATCGATGATGACGGAGAATGCTGTGATTCGATGCAGCGACTTTCCACCAGCCATCACAGAGGAACATTGCCGTGCAAGCTGATGCTAAGTGAGCTTTTATAGCTGAGATACAACAGGCATGTGGGACGGCGAACTTGCGACGGGATCGAGGCGGGGCTCCATCGAATCTGTTTCGCGTCCTCGACCCGCGTGACAAGATTTTGAAAAAAAATGAAGTTAAAAGAAAGAAAGCTTGATCAATTGGATTGAAAACATGAGGTTGCGACGCAACCTCGAACCGAGTCGATAAGAGCGACCGCACCCAAGCGAGTAGGGGTGAACAATTCAAGAAGTTGATTTTACTTTCGCGACGTGATGTTTATTGGCGATTCGTTGTCGCGATTGTATTCACTCGGAGATGGAAGGGATCTCCTTGAATGGTATTGTAAATCAGTGCTACAATAAACTGCTCGGTATTTAATGCCACAGAGAAAATACAGTCGAAGGTTGTACAGAGAAGTCTGAAATGAAAAATAGTTGGTATGTAACGATGTTAAAATAATCATTGCTGATATTTCTGAGATGATAAAATAGTATATATATATATATATGTGTGTGTGTGTGTGTGTGTGTGTGTGTGTGTGTGTGTGTGTGTGTGTGTGTGTGTGT
>NW_012130068.1:4154821-4170418 GCF_000143395.1 Atta cephalotes | reverse complement strand
TATATATATATATATATAGTGTGTGTGTGTGTGTGTGTGTGTGTGTGTGTGTGTGTGTGTGTGTGTGTGTGTGTGTGTGTGTGTGTGTGTGTGTGTGTGTGTGTGTGTGTGTGTGTGTGTGTAACCACTGCAAAGTAAGATCAAGATATTAGAAACTTTTTCGTAACAAAATTATTTGCAGTTTTGAAATTCTTTATATTATTTAATTTTTAATTATTATTTTAATTATTAATTATTTAGTTTTTAATTATTTATATTTTTATAAAGATGCTTATTTGCATCAAAAATTAAATTGTTGATCAATGTAAGTAATATTATTATTCTGGTTCTGTTCAAGATCGCGTTTCAAGACTGGAAAAGCTTTCGACGCGCAGATTGCAGAATCAAATATGTATATAAATTCACACAGAAATCTTTAAGCACTAAATCTGCTTTGATCGAATATAGGAATTTTCTTATTTAATCAAGATACTTAATTGTAAATAAAAAAATCTAGAAGTATAAAATATTCATAGATGAAAAAAAGAAGAAAAAGTAACGCTCCAAGGACAAAACAGAGCAATCTATTGCATTTGGCAGACGAGTAATTTGATCTCACGAACGATCAATCTGAGTCACGCGCACATTGAAAACTTTCACAATAAACGATAGGCCATCACATTCTACAATGCTTGAAGTAGAACTCACTTGACAGTGCTCGGTGATTGATGATGTACACAGCTAAATATAGTGATGCCAGTGATCACCATGATGAAAATGTGTAACATTGCAGCCGACCACTCATCCGAACCATTAGCTGAACAATAATCGATTAATGCACGATATGCAAGCTAAGCAACTTTGATCATCCCTTTCCTTTATGTTACGTTTCATGTTTTGTAATTATAAACCAGTTACAGAGGATATCAGCAACAAACATGTGTAGCCAAAAATTTATTCAGCCGCTCGCATTTTGGATATGCTTTGATAACTAAAATAGAGAACTAATAATACAAGCTGTAAGCACAATAACGTATGCTTTATGGAATTAATTTACAGAATCTCTACAGGAATAATAATAATAATAATACAATAAATTATAAAAATTATCTAAAATTATATAAATTAATATAATTAAAATTTACTAAAATATACTAACAAATTTTTTACAATTTATTGAAGATGTCTCGTTTGATTAAAGCGGTTCCAGAAAAATACGTTGCTGGAATCTCGCCAAATTCTACTCGCAAAAATGATTCTTAACTGAGAAACTTTGAGAATCGCTGATCTACGTCGTAACATAGTGCACACAATGCATTTTCCGTTTCCTTGAGAGAAAGAAATCACGATGGAGGAAATTGACGGAATGTCCAAGTTAATAAACTTCGCATTTACTGTTTTTTCAAACACATCGGATGCGATTTTTTTTAATTTACCATTCTGTAGACGGAATGACGATGGAACAAGTGGTGAAAGAATTTCCGTATTGCTCGATCAACAGTCATCTTTGCGTTCGAGGCTGCATATGACGTTCGATAATGGCTCTGCAAACGTTTCCTGGCACCACGTCTGCAATCTGCCGAACCTGATAATATCGTCGCGCCCGGGCACGCACACTTGTATTCGACAACAATAGAAGAGCCCTCATTCTTGGCGACAATCTGTAAAGCCCGGATGACGCGTGGGCAATACAATTGTGCCTCGCCTAGACGAATGCACAATACAATACGCAAGGTAATCGTTCTAATGGCGACAAACACGTATCTACCTACTGAGAGAAAGCAGGAAGAGGACACGCATAAAATACGCGAATTGTATTTAGTCTCAAGGTCACAGATGACTAACTCATGATGAGTAGCCATCTTATCTTTTTCCACTTCTTAACAGCGAGGTACGATGATGTTGCACGATAATCAATATCTATATTTTTTGTCATTGATGATTTTTTTTATGTTTAATCCTTTTTTTATCATAGTATGCGCTTTTAAAAGAAAGCAGATAGAAGATATGAAATAATAGTCTTTAGAAATCAATGCGGATCGTTGTCCAAATAAATTCTGTTATTCGCTTTAGCACAAGATATGTCAATCACACTCATGATTGTTCCTCTTTAGCATACTAAAAGTAAATATTGTACCAAGATATCGATTCGATCTGTTGTTGTTGCTACTACCGATTGCGCGGACAGAGGCAAACATAACGCACGAGACCATAGACGGATGTGTTGAAATGGAGCAGCGCGACCCTCGAGCTGCATAGCTTGACTTGCGGCGAGGTGAGACGCAAGGTGTCATGACTCTGTGTCACTAACACGATGACTTAATGCTGATAAATCGACAAAACGTTACTTTAGCTTGCGGAGAATGTTTGGCGTGTCCTATGCCCCGCCCGTAGGGTTGGCGGGAGCATTGGGGCCCCTTCGGGGAAATAACATAGAAGGGGCCCCTTCGGGATTCTCGAAAGACATGCCCCTATAAAAGCGTAGTGGACAGCGGTTGATGGCAGCCACATCCACCTCAACCATCGAGGCAAATTTTCTTAACATTGTACCTACCAATTAATTATTCCCCTTTTCGTCATGTGCGTCCTGGTCGCTATTCTAGCAGCTCTATCGGTAACAACTGCGGCTCCGTCAAGTTACTTGGGTCATGGTGCCACGTTAGCTGGACCAATTTTAGGACCTGCAGCTCTTGCAGGTCCTATTAATGGACCGTCCGCACTCGCTGGTCCAATAGTTGGACCCGCGCGCATATCTGGAGCGGTTGACCGTGGTGCTATCGTTACGGGTGCTGTTGCTGGACCGTCAGTCGTTTCGGGTAGCATCCCTGGACAAACAGCGATTGTCGGCCCAGCTCTTAGCTATGCAGCACCAGCCTTGGGATGGCCAGCTTATGGTAAGCCATTGAATTGTTATTATCAATAATAAACAATGAGCTTTGAGACATAAGATATTAATTATTTATTATTAAAAACGTTCTATTTTGAAAATCTTAAAGAATTTTAAAATATAAGTTTGATGTATATGGTAGTAGTGCGTGTTACATGATTTTAATAGTTACTGTCTGCATGTTCATAGTTTTTATTAGGTTCTTGTGACGGCAAAAATTATGATAACATCCACGCGTGTATTATCATTTCAAAACCGAAATCTAAGCTAAGAAACACAATTTGATGCAATAAATATAAATTTAAAAAAACGATCAAAACTTTGTAAGCACTCATCATTGTCGTTTAGCAAAATATAAAAGGAAACAAACATGTGGCATTAATAATAGCAAAATTAATAACAATACGTCGTTGAAAGACTGATTCCTTCTAATATCGTTTAGTGTTTTTTAATTAAGTTTAAAATAATTGACAGCCTATTATAGATTTTACAGATAAATGGTATATTATTTTTAACATTTTTTTCTGCATTCAAGTTGTCTATAAATAAATAAAAGTAACCAAATCCTTACTCTGAGAAACAGCCCCGTGCATCTTTACCATGTATTTATTTAACGATTCGCTGGATAAGTTTACTGGTATAGACTAGGATCGTTGAACGATAGAAGATACAAAAAGAAGTTTCGTCCGTAAAGATTATTTTGCTCCAATCGCGATCCTTATTTCCTTTTCCGAATCGTGTTCCCACGTATTTTTCCGTTAGCATATACTTCTTTATTTGTTGTCAATTATAGTGTTTATAAGTTTGTTAAAAAATTGTTTTGCCTTTTCTTTAAGTTTTTGAAATGAGATCAAAAAGATTATTTCTTCAAGAGATTATTCTCGTTCATGATCTTCTTCATAATCTTCTTCACCTTTTGTTCAATTCCTCCATTTCTATTGGATGCTCCTTTGTCATATTCTCTTTACTAATCTTTTATTGAATGTATCTGTAAAGTAAATCAATATTAATGATTAATGTATTTTTTATTGTAAATATATATATATATATATATATATATATATTTATTAGATATTATAACATACATCTTCCTGTTGCTTATCTATTGGAACTTTCATAGATTCGACATAATGATGCGCTAGCATCATTATTAATAAGGAAAATACGACCTGAAATTTTTAACACAGTTTGTAGTTATTTCGAAGTACGAGGCTCAAAAGTTTTTGAATTTAACCTTATAATTTTCTAAATCTCACTTGCAACTTATTTAATCTTGTCGAAAATACCCTTCGAAATACTTTCTTCTTCGGTTAATTGAAAGAGGGGTATCAAGTATTAACTATAAGAAAGAGAATATTTCGAAGAAGACAAAAATAAGTAAGGAAATCCCAAGAAATTATAAAGACAAAAGAACTTTTTTAACAAATTTCGACATTGTTATACGTGCAGAAATTTTAATAGTTAAATAATAGTTACTGAAAAAACTTACAATATATTTTAAGGAAGCCATTGTTAGGGATTCCTTTCACTATCATTCCTAGATTTTCTGATATAAACCATAAGAAATAGATAGAAATTATTACACATTAATATATGTTAAACATTCACATATTAAACATTTTGATTTTTAAAATATTTATCTGATGTATGTTACGAAGACCACTAGCTGAGAAACGAATATTTACTGTTGTATGTTTTGCATTTGCAAAATCTATATATAGTAATAATAACATATTCTTGCGAAAATATAATACAAATTATATATTAGTAATTATATATTAGTAGCATTTTCGATATCTAAATTATTAGGACATTATATACATGAGTCATTGCAAAAGCGAACAATTTTTGTTTTAAGTGTACATTCTTCCGGTGTGTACATGTGATTAAATAATTGTTTAAAGTACGTAGAAAACTCAAGGAGAATGAGCAATTAAACCTCAGAAATAGATAATTTCTTTTATCATCAAAAATATTTGATGAATATATCATGAACGTTTTCAGGGAAAGATTTTGGGAATTCAAATCACCCCCGAAATTTTTTATTAATTATTTCATTTTGAAATGAGTTCCGTTAGTGTCCCGATAACGCACATCCACTCACATTGATCTGTGCCTAATAATTTTTCACTAATTTATTAATGTGAATATTTTATTTTGAATTGGCTAATTAACGAGGTACTCTATCGAATTCCTTTCTTTCATTTTTAATTGTAAAAAACATACAACTTTACTTTTAAATTTATTCGAGTTTTGTTAAAATATTTTTTTCTTCTCGTCATAAGACTATATAAGCAATTTTTAATATTTCTGTTAGTTCGAGCATACAATAATAATATTAAAGAATTGGATACTTTGCTCGTAGTACCTAACTATATTATCCTTCTTTTAAAAAAAAATATCTTTAAAAAAATAAATAAAAGTTGCAAAACATAATATTTTTCCTCTTCAAAATGAGATGCAAGGAGATATTAAAGCTATAAAAATATCCAAAGAGAATTCATTTTTGTCATGAATTTATCAACGTTAAAAATTGTTGTAAACGTCACAAAATGGTGCAGCTTTTCAGTAATAGCAAAATTCTCTCCTTTTTTAGTCCTTAATCCGATTGATGCATGGTACACTCTTGGGTCGATAAAAAAACTTTCTCCGAAAAAAATTCCACACATAGAACTATAAATATATTTATACTATAAATATACCATAAATATATATATAACCATAAATATATTGGTTGTCGTTTTTCTTTCTGATTCAATGTTATCAATTCTGAAATTTTTAAAGAATGGACAAAACTAAAGGCAATAGTTTTTTGTTTGAAATATTACATGTACTAACTCTCTAACACTACACAGAATTTCACCGTTGTAATGATAGTCACCTCGATCAGTCCAAAACTTCAAAGTCAATCTGTCTGTTGTAATCTCAGACATAATAGCGTAATTGTGCTGCATATTTTAGGAAACTATATAGCCATTTCAGAACCTCTATTTGCATCTATTGTAATTACGTCAATTTTATTCTCGTCGTACTAACATTGAATTTTGCAACTTTACTCGATTTATTTGTGAATTCCGTAGTTGTAGCTGGATCTGCAAGTCCCACAACTGTGATTGGACGTGTGTATTTATAATAATGATTAAGCCATTTACAGATTTCACGACCATAATTTCACATCTGATTTGTTACAGGTTTTACAATAATTGCGATGAAAATAATGGCTTTTCAAGCCTCAAATAATTCGAAGTATTTTTCTTAAGATATAGAAGTTATTTTTATTCAATATAAGTAATTAAAAATCTCAATACATTATGTATATATGTGTGTGTGTGTGTGTGTGTGTGTGTGTGTGTGTGTGTGTGTGTGTGTGTGTGTGTGTGTGTGTGTGTGTGTGTGTGTGTGTGTGTGTGTGTGTGTGTGTGTGTGTGTGTGTGTGTGTGTGTGTGTGTGTGTGTGTGTGTGTGTGTGTGTGTGTGTGTGTGTGTGTGTGTGTGTGCATATATATATATATTATTTACTGCTGCTTCGCTAAATTTACGGGATCATTCCAGCAGCTACGATTGTTGATGAAATTATGGTCAAATTCGTGTGACGATACAATTACATATAATAAATATATAGATTTATTTTTACAAATAAGAATTATATTTTTCTGTTTCCAACGATTATCGCAAAATATTGCTTAAATTTGAACTAAACATTTAGACAACACTCTTTCATTTACAGAAATCTAAATTTAGTTTGTGTTATAAATAGTTTTAACTTGTGTTTTATTTTGCTTTATTTTTTGTTATTTATTACAGATGTATTACATTTGTCGAAATTCTTTAGAAGTTTCTGAAAATTATATATAATTATATACTAAAATTATTATTTTATGACAAATACGTTTTACTGATTATATTTATTAAATTAAAATAAAAATTTTATTCGCATTTTGTACACACATAAAAAATGATTATAACCATCTTTTAACTTATAAAATAATATTTTGAAAATACACACACACACACACACACACACACACACAGTTTTATTTAATATTTAATTTAGACCACGCCTGTGTCTAATTTTCAAAATCGATATGGATGAGATTTCAAAGATTGTAAAGTGTTGATACACGTCTGAACAATGCTTATCAATATTTTACACTCCCTGAAATCTTACATTGAATTTTTTTTGCGTCGATGGCTTTGCGGTTTTGCTCGAAACTCAAATTGAACAGGAATGATTTAGACAAAATTTAACTATATGTGTAGTATACAAAAATAATAGAATTTTTGTTTATTTGACACATATTCTAGAGAATTCAGTTGAAAAAAATTTTTTATTTGTAATTTCTTTTAAAAAAATTGATTTTATTATATAATTTCTTGACTCAAAAATATTTCGTTATAACAATAAGAGATTTAATCTGGATTTCCTTTAACTTCAAACTATTCAAATATATTTTAAATAATTATTTTAACAATAAAATTTATTTTTGTCTTCAAAAAAAATATATTATTTTAATCACAGAAATGAATCAAAATAATTATTTATTCTGAATTTGCCAATTTAAATATATAAGAAATTTTTATTTAATGAATTACATTTATGTTTAGAATATTGAAAATGCGCATATCCCTTATTGTATTTTAAATGAATAAATTACAATTTTTATATTTCTTATATATTATAGGTTCGTATGGAGCTGTACTGGCTGGTCCTGCTGCAGGTCCAGCGGCTCTCGCTGGACCTATCGCAGCTCCAGCTCTGATCACTGGTCCATCCGGCAGCATCTCTGCTGGACACAGTGGATTAGGTAATATCGTTCGTGGATATGCACCTGGACACTGGTAATTTACGTCATCTGGCAACATGAACTAAGGACCTCTGCAATTGATCTCTTAGACATACAATCTCGATCACGATCTGCATCACGATCTTCATCATTCGGCATATTATTCATCACTGTATTTCTTATACATGTACATAACAAAGTTTCGTATATAACGTTACATTTATACATTAATAATAATAAATGCATGGCACTCCTGGAAATTTTTTTATCTGTTGCCTTTCCTATGCATTTCTTATAGCTGGTTTATATGTAAATATATATATTTACAGTAAATCAAAATCTAGTATCCCTAAAGGAAAATTTTTTTTTTAACGTTAAAAAGAAAAAGATTATCAAGGAATAACGCTTTCTCGTACATTCTTGTTTTATATCGTACAATAAATAATATTAATATTGATTACAAATGATTTGATGTTAAAGAAATGATACAGTTTCTAATTGTTTTGAGAATTTATTATACGACGCAATATTGATAAATAAATAAAATTTGAGTGAGCAGGAGCCATTGTTTTGACATGTATAACATCTATTTAGGAACTAATAGAGTTTGGCGTAATCAATCAACAACTTCTGTTTCGCAGTCTATTATGTCATTTCTAATGCCAAGGTTTCTATTGCACGATAATATTCATCCACCTCCTTCGTTAATTTTCAGAAATTGCTTCAATACACCATACCAATCAGTTGCGTATTTTATTTCGTAAAGGACATAGGTCGACATAGGATTTGCGGATATCGAAATGTTTCCTTTTTTGACTTACTAGCTCAATGCGCAGTTATACTAGAATATTTACGCATGGTTTTTTTAATCTCTATTTTTAATCACGATCAGACGAATGCCGTATTATAATATCAGTACATCATCGTTTGCACGCTCGTATTTTGTATTGAGTTTTTGTGACTGCAAAAATGATGACACATTCACGCTTCCACACGTATTATTATTTCGAAGACGATTGTATGCTTATAGAAACAAAGTTTTGTGCAAATATAAATTCTTAAAAAGCAAACCAGATTGAAATCTTCGCTGGAATATGCTGTTATATTTAAAACAGAAAAGGGTGGGATCAAACATGTGATAATTTTTAGTACACATTAATTCTAATTTTCCGGTTCTTTATTCTATAATGGGTCATTCGTGTTCTAGGTTAATTTTCACTACTTTAATAACAAAAATTAGTAAGCTCTTCTTATATGTACAAGTAACATCTTAGAAAATATTTGTAAGGTTGTGTATTCAAAAAAATTGTAAATATTATAACTAATTTCTTAAAGCTCCCCTTTTTTTTTTGAAGAAAAAAAAATGTGCAGGATCGTGATCTAATTGTGTGCTGCATGTTCATAAAATTGATAAGAATATTTTGTTGATAAACTGATTCCTTTTGAGATTTAGCTTTTTAATTGATTTTAAAAAACTTACAGCATATTGTGGATTTTAGAAATAAATAATAAATTGATTCCTTCTAGAAGGCAACTTTTTAATTATTTTTTTCGTATTGATTTATGACCGTAATGTTGGACTCTCTGATATGATACCATATAGTCAAATGCTATGTTTGCACTTTGCTGTTTCATATTAAAGTGGCAGTGCCATTAATTTTTTGCCCAGATTGGATAGTATATTATATTATTGTTACACGGATACTTCTTATAGAAGAAATAGAAACATGAATAATTGTTTATTAGAAAGTAAAGTTGTTAATATGTTGAATCAACAATTTTGGACTAATGCGTGAATAAGGTATTATGTCAAATCAATATTTATTTAGTCACAGCAAACTATTTAACTTTTCAAAATCACGAAGTAATTCTGATTATATATATTTTTTCAAGCTGAATTGACTGAATAACACACATCATGCCAAACAGAGTTTTACTTTGAAGATAGAGTTCAATTAATACTATTTATAATCAAAATTACTTAGAAGTTTTGGAAAGTTAAGATGTTTATTGTAACTAAATAAACGTTGATTGACATTGTTAATATTGTTTACGCATTATCAATCTAAAACTGTTGATCCAACATATTAACGGTCTTACTTTCCAACAAAAATCGTATTTTATGAAAAATGTTTCTTCTCCAAAATTTATGCACAGTTAAAGTAATTAAATATTTAAGCTTTTCATGTATTTCAATTAATAATGGATTGGGTTAGTCTTACCTAAGAATTCGTCTATATAAGAATATATACTTGTAGAATATATACTTATTTGATAAAACATTTGATTGTCTTAAATATACATAATTACGAATTATTTCATATAATAAAATTATTTCATATAATAAAATTTCATATAATAAAATTCATTCAAACAAATCCTCGCATTTAAAATAATAAAATATATATATGTCTCTCTATAAACGCATTTAATTGACTCTGTGAGATTATCCAAATAAATATAACAACGTTAGTAACTGATTTATTTTTAAGACTATTAAATAGTAATAGTCTCGTCAACCAAATGAAATGGTTGAATCATTTTCGTTAACCAATATTGAACAATTTGTTGAGCAGACTGCAGTCTTAAATTTGATTGAACAAAATTTGTTGCATTAAATAAGTCTGCAAATGACTAAATGTGTTTAGTTCGTTGAACAAATTTTTTTTTCAGTGTAGACTATATAAATATAGAATTTGATATTTAAATTATTAGAAAGTTATATATGTGAGCTACTGCAATAGCGATGACAAACACTTTTGTTCTAAGTATAAATTCGTCTCTGTGCGTGATAAAATAATTGTACAATTTACGTAGAAAATTCAAGAAAAATAGATATCAGAAAATGTAATTTTCTTTATCGTTGATTAGAATATTTTTGTGTATCCGATCTTATAAATATTTCTGTGTATTGATTATTGTTTCTTTTTTTTTGATTTAGTAAACTTAATTCTAAATTTCTGAAAAAGGGATGCAAACAAAGAAAATAATTTTATATTAAATATCATGTTAAATATTCATGCTATCCTTTTGTAATGTTAAATATCATGTTAAATATTCATGCTATCCTTTTGTATTACATAGATTTTTGTCATCGTTGTAATGATAGTCATTTCGATTAATTCAAAATTTCAACCTCACTCTATTGATTGAAATCTCGGACATAATGACGTAGATATGCTGAATATTTCAGAAAATGGCTGTTGCAAAACCTGTTGTACCTGCGGTTGCATCAATTTTACCTTCTGTCGCCGTCGTCGAACGTGCATCGAGTTCTGCGATTATAATCGACTTGTAATTTCGTAACTGCAATAGTTGGGTCCACTGCAGGACTTAATTGATTGGACTTGCTTCAGCAGTAATGACTGAGTCACCTACAAATTCCGCGGCCGTAATCTGATTTGTTACAGATTTTTGCAACAGTTGTGATTCTTATTATATAATATATATAACTTTTTAATCTTAAATAATTCGAATATTAAATTTTTTACAGTTTATAGAAATTATTTTTGTTACTAATATGAATAAATAGTAATCTCAAAATATTATTAATTATAACGTCGCGTATTGTGGTTTGCGAGAGCGATCGTTGCACCAGTTATGATTATTAATGAAATTATGGTCAAATTCATCTGGTGACAAAAGTATGCATTCGTAATAAATATATAAATGACTTTTACAATAATCAAATTTTTCTGTCTCAATTGATTATCTTAAGTTATTGCATAAATTTACACATTTAGATATTCTTCTATTATATAGCCATCTTTTAATTTAATTCTAGATTAATTATATTTATATTATTATATTATATTATAAATAATTTAACATGTGTCTTATTTGGCTTTAATATTTCATTTTATTTGTCAAGTTTTTTTAAAAGTTATTAAAAATTATATACTAAAATTGCTATCATTATTTTACGATAAATAAGTATGTCTTAACTAATTACAGTTTCTAAAATAAAATTAAAATTTTACCATATTTATTCGTTATCGTATTTTATCCATTCCATGAAAACCATTCTGTCCATTTTTCAACCGGTTACAGAATAAACATGACAACATTTATAAAATACAATTTTACTTAATATTTAGACAAAATCTTAGTATGTAGGTGTATACAGAAATAACTCTTATTACTTCTCAAATATATTTTCAAAATATTATTAATTACTAATTTTTTATATTGAAAATATATTACTAAAAAAAAATTTATTACAACTTTAAACTTTGGCTGCGTTTGATTCGACATTCATGCGCCGTAAGCTTTGTTGTATCTTTATCACACTCATTAGATATAGGAGGAAGAAAGATAGAATAAAGTTTATGAAGCGTATGCCCAATTCGAATGCAGCCAGCTTCTGAAATTTATTCACGATAAATCTTTTTTCCGTAATACATTTTCGATAAAAAAATTAAATTATTAACTAAGTATAAAAAATAATTACCGGTATTTTGCAAATTTAAGGAAATGCTAGAACCACTTGTATTATCGCTAAAATTAGCGTTTTTGATGTCTCCAAAAAATATATATTTCATTCACAATCACAAAAATGGATCAATATTTGCTTGTTCCGAATTTGCCAATTTAAATATATAAGCTTTGTTTAAAGAATCATTACATTTATGTTTAGAACATTGAAAATGCGCATGTTCCTTATTTTGTGTGTATTTCAAATAAAGAAATTATATATTCTTTATATATTTCTTATACAGGTCCATATAGAGCAAAGATTGTTAGTCCCTGTATGTGTTAGTGGCTTCCGTTGGACCTATCGCAGCTCCAACTCTGATCACTGGCCTATTCGACAGCATCGTTGTCAAACAGAACACGGTGGATATGCATGAATGATATTACCTCATCCACCGTATTCTGAACACTGGTAATTCACGTCACGTGGTAACATGAACTAAAGATCTCCGAAAATGATGTCTTAGATACGCACAATCTCGATTACGATCTCCATCATGATCTTTGTCATTCAGCATATTTTTCATTATTATATTATATATGTATATAACAAAAAAAAAGTGCACTGGACTTTTGGAATAAAACTTTTTGCTTGCTGCCTCTCTCTACACTCATTCCTATAGCTCATTTATATATAATATAAATATATGATACGTTCATGGTAAATTAAAATATAGTGCTCCTAAAGAAAAATTTTTTTTCTAACATTAAAAAGAAAAATTTATCAAGAAATTAACATTTTCTCATACATTCTTGATAAGTTTAACATCTTACTATAAATTATATTAAAATTGATTAAAAAGAAGCTAATATTAAAAAATCAATAGAATTTCTAGTTATGTTGACAATTTATTATGCACCAGGATTGGCAAACGAATAATATTTGAGTGGTCAAGAGCTGTTTTAATATATATAATATATCTTAGAAGCTAATAGAGTTTGATTCGGCCAGTCAACGACCTCTATTTCGCAGTCCATTGTATCACTATTGATGCCGAGGTTTCTATTGCGTGATGATACCTGTCCACCTCCTTCGGTAATCATCGGAAATTGCCTCAACGCCATATCAATTATCCAATTACTCTTTCACGTAAAGAGAATAGGTGTTCGCGCGAATATCGGAGAATTTTTTTCGTTCTTGCTAGCCCAATGCGCATTTGTTTTGTAACATTTTATTCCTGTCCTTTAATCTTTATTTTTAATCACGTTCAGACGAAGGCAAAATGTCGTGTTATATACAATAGTACCAGCGCATCATCGTCTGCACGCTCGTATTTTGTATTTAATTCTTATGGCCGCGAAAGTTATGACATGTTTATCACTATTTCAGAGACGACTCTTCGCAGAAATATAATTTTGTACAACAAGAAGTTGTCTTATGTCAAAACAGAAAGAATATGTATACCATCATGTGATACTAATAATAGTAAAATAAACAACATCGTTGACTGATTCCTTTTAAAATTACTTAGTATTTCTTAATTGAAATTACTTAGTGTTTCTTAATTTCTTATTTAAAATAGTTTACAGCATACTGTATATTTTCCAAATAAATAATATTGATCCTTTTTAGAAGACATTGTCACTTTTTAATAATTTTTATTGTACTGATGTATGACCATACACATAATATTGGACTTGTTAGGATAGTCGATGCAGTATTTGCACTATTTTATCAAGAGACGATATCACTAATTTTTTTCCGGGCTAGATAATGTATTATATTACCATTGTACGAAAAATACATCATTGAGATAAGTTTGAAATATCAAACTTAGAGATATCTTGAAAAATACGCTTAGACTAATCTCAGTAATGTTGATTTTTTCGCAATTCTGCATTAATATTAAATATACATATATTAATGGTTATATCATTTTTGAGCATTTTTTATGATCTACAGTTTATATGTTATAATTTAATTATAATAATAATAAGATTTTTAAGATTAAATTTGTGAGAGATGATTAATGTTTCAGATAGTTGTGTTGAAAGTTTGATAGTAAAATTGCGCGGCGCGCAATCATATTTCTGAGATAAATTCATTTAAAGAATATGTATATGTATTAGCTCAACATCTTTGACCGTCAAGTGGCGCTTTTCATATTTAGAGTAATTAATCATAATAGTTTATTTTATTTTGTAAATGTTTTATTATGTAAACGAAATAAAATTGAGAAAAATATTTTGCTGCTAAATCTTTATTTTATTTTTACAATTAGGCTGTTATTTGGTTATTAATTTTTTTTTTTAATTATTTAATTATAAGTGCGTAGAAATGATCATATTTTATAGTGAAAGATTAGTGCTTATTTTAATATTTATAGGATTTCATTAAAGAAAGATATAGATTAGAAACAAAAGTAATATTTTCTTAGCTAGCTTGTTAATTAGACAGCTTATATTCCAAGTTGGAATATAAGCTTTCTAATAATTATTTATCAAGGACTTGTATATATATTTCTTCAGTTGTCATTTGGAAAAACGGAGGTTCTCTTCTTCTGATTCTTGTATTGTACCAATTGATCCAGTATGGTATCTATTTGTCGTTTTCACCAATCTTTTTTATCCTTTTCGTCATTTTTATTTTCTATATTTGATTTTCTTGCATTACCTGACTCATATGTATTTGATTTTATTTGATTCTCTTTTTCACTTTCTCTTTTTTCGCATGAATGTTCATGTTCTTGTTCACATCCTGAATTGTCTTCACCTTTATCTGGCTTTGGTATTTTAACTACAAAATAAATCGATATTAGTAATTGATGTACTTTCTATTGTAAGTATCAGGATATCCTGAAATTGGAGGATAATATTATTGTAACGCGAAACTTTGTGAAAAATTAGATAATAAAAATATAAGCCATTTTTTCCGTTAAGCAGTCTTTTTATATATAAACGTTTAAAGTTTGACTAATCATAAGCGTTGGTTAAAAAATCTGTCCATGTGACGTTTATAATTAATCAAACTTTAAACATTTATACTTAAAAAAACTGCTTTACAGAAAAAGTGATTTATATTTTTGTTACTTAATTGTTCATAAAGTTTCATGCAATAACATTTTCCTCGAATTTCGGAACACCCTGTAGACGTATATTTAATAGACATCATAGAGACATACTTCTTTCTACCTGTCGCTTAGAAGCATCCAGTTTTGAAATCATAGATTCAGCCATAGATTCAGCATAATGATGCATTAGCATCACCATTAGTAAAGAAAATACGACCTTAACATATATCACATTTATTTAAAAAGTGATCTTTAAAGTGATCTTCAAAAAATTTTTGAACTTAGCCTTTATAATTTTCTGGGGGGTATTTATAATTTAGTTAACCTTGTCGAAAATATTTTTGAAATTCTTTTCTCCTCGATTAATTAAGAGAAATATCGACTAAAAAAGAAAATATTTCGAAGGAGCCGAAAGTAAGTGTGTGTGTGTGTGTGTGTGTGTGTGTGTGTGTGTGTGTGTGTGT
>NW_012130068.1:4150899-4154801 GCF_000143395.1 Atta cephalotes | reverse complement strand
GTGTTAGTTGTCGTAGTGTGTGTGTGTGTGTGTGTGTGTGTGTGTGTGTGTGTGTGTGTGTGTGTGTGTGTGTGTGTGTGTGTGCGTAAGGAACTCCAAAAAATTATAAACATAATATTCAAAAACTTTTTGACTCGTTATTAACATGTAAAAATTGCAAGCAATAGTTAAATAACCATTACTGAATAAAACTTACGTATTTTAAGGAAGCCATCGTTACAGATTTCTTTCAGTGTCTCTTTCCTTGATATTTTAATAAAAACTATGAGAGAGCAAAATTGTAATACATTAATATGTATTAAACATTTACGTGTAAACATTTTATATTTATATAACATTTATATAACATATTTTTAAAAATATTTACCCAATATTCTAAGAGGATTGTAAGAAGGTAGCTCTGAAGTGTAAAGAGGAATATTTACTATTGTATGGTACTTGCTTGCAAGAACTATATATACTCATGTTAACTTATTATCTATATCTTATGTAAGAATAACATAGAGTAAGTAAATACAGAATATTCGATATCTAAATTACGATAGAAAATTATATACAGAGTCACTGTACAGCGACTAACATAAATATACATTCTTTTATGTGTACATGTGTGTGTACATGTGTGATTAAATAATTATGTAATATACGTAGGAAATTTAAGGATAAATAAAGAAAGTCTAATTTTTTTATTGTTAAAAATATCTGATAAATATATTAGGTGTGGGAAAAAGTTCGTGGTGTTTTTTTAATGCCATTTAACAGGAAAAACGGGCCACGAATTTTTTCTCATACCTAAAAAATATATATTGATTGTTGTTTCTCTTTTTGATTTAATATTATCAATTTTGAAATCTTTGAAAGAATGGACAAAAGTAGGCAACAATTTCATATTAAATATTATGTATTTTAACTGTCCTCTTATTCTACACAGATTTTCGGCACTATTGTTATGATAATCATTTCGATTAATGTAGAATTTCAATATTACTCGTTTGAAATCTCGGACATAATGACGTGATTGGATATTTTAGAAAATCATATAGCCATTATAGAACTTGTTTCATCTGCGGCTGTTGTGATTGCATCAATTTTATTCACTCATATCAAGTACTACGATTGTAATCATTTTGGTTGTGAAGTCCGTAGCGTATTGAATCCGTTGCAAGTGGACCTGCTTTAGTAATGGTTGGACCATTATAGATTCTACAATCTGACTCGTTACAAGTTTTGCAATAGTCGTAAATAACGTTTTTTGAATTTTGATATTATTAAATTTCTTAGAAAACAGAAATTATTTTTATTACAAATATAAATAAATAGAAATTTCAAAATGTTATTCTAGTGGCTGAATCTGCCAAAGTGGCAACAATTGTGGTCAAATGGCTTCATGTGGCCATAAAGGCGGAAATAACTATAATATATATTTATAATAAATATATAGACGACTTTCATAAGTAAATAAGAATCGAATTTTTCTATTTTAAACGATTATCTTAAAATGTATAAATTTAAACTAAATATATTTGAAAAATATTTTTCCATTTATTAGCCGTCTTATTAAATTTAGATTATATTATGAATAGTTTAACATGTATCTTATTTAGCATTTAATATTTTACTTTTTATTTGTTATTTTTGTGAAGTTTTTTTTAGAATTTTTTAAAAATTATATTCTAAAATTGCTGATTATTCTGGGCGAATATGTTACTGGTTATATTTCTTAAAATAAAATGAAAATTCTACCATATTTATTTGCATTTCTATACATATAAAAGAATAATAATAGAATAATAAAATAGTTATAATCATTTATAAATCTGTTAAAGAATAAATATAATATTTTGAAAATACAATTTTTTATTTGCAAAATTAAAATGTGTGATTAATATAAACAAATAATTTATCAAATATGTTTTTAAAATGTTGATAATTATCCATTTCTTACACTGAAATTCTTTTACTGAAAAAAGATTTATCACGGATAAACTTTAGATGTAGGAACACGTAACAAAAATCTTAGCTGTTAATAATATCAATTAAGATGGCAATATTACATAACTTATTACAAATAGAAATAAATTTATTTGATCAGAGATTTTAACGTTTTTTTAGTAATATTTCTGTGTTAATTTTATCTTCCAATTCTGCACGTCGAATATTTTTGATCTTGAAACAAACATGAACTGAAGTTGGAATAATAATATAAAAAATTAAATTAATATAATCAATTTATTATGATATTGATGCGCTGATGCGCTGATGCGCTGAGAAAAAAATTCATAGAGAATTTTTTACTAAAAATATCACTGATTCTTCGAATCAAAATGGTCTATGATTCTTGGAAAGTATCGCATACAAAAAAGCGAAATCTATATTATACATATAATACACGTAATTACCTATAATATTTTTGTACATTTTCGTATGCATTATTTTTCAAGAATACGATTTCTGGGACCTTTCCACTATCCATATTGAATATCTTTACTAATTTAATCATTGGAAAAATATGTGATATTATATTAGTACTATTTTTGTATAATATTTTTAAAATAAATGTTTTAAAAATAAATTTTAGAATTTTAAAGATGTTTATTAATATTATCAAATTAATTAATTAATAATTTAATTTATGATATTACTATTTCTACTTTAGTTCAAGACTTTTAAGAAGTATTTGCACAGTTTACACAACTAAAGAATATATAAATTAACACAGAAATATTTTTTTTTAAATATTAATAAGATCTAATTCTAACAGAATAGGATTATCTCTAAAAAATTGTAATTGTAATTAATTTTAAGATGAAACATCTTTATTTAATAGATTTAATGTAATTTATTATAACAACTATAGAAATTAAATGATTTATGAATTAACACAGTGCTCCGTGTGTTAGAATTTATACAATTACTAACAAGCAGATTAGCAATGCGTGTTAATGTGTAAAATATGCATTTTATTGAAAACTGTTATTTTACATACATATTTCCCAAGATAATACATTGTTGTATTGTTATGCATGATAATAGTATCCCAACAAAAGCTGGAGGATAACTCTCAGTTCATTAAATTATTGAAATTATGTAAAGGGAAATATCGGAGAACATAATCAACCTAAATGGGTTTATAAATTATATTTAATAATTTTTATTAGTGATATGTATTGCCATATGTTATGTATGATTTATCAAGTTGTTTTAGAAGAAATATTATTAGGATTATTATCTACACGATACAATTGTACCGGATTATAAAATTATCGGATATCCAATAACCGGTTGAATATCTGGAAAGGCAGTTTTTCGAGTTGGATATCCGATCAGATTCCGGAACAATGTCTTCTAAAAAAGAACTGTAAAGAAAAAATTATAATTTGCAACTATATAAGATATTATATATAAGATATTATAACATTCTGAGTATACTTATTTATACAACATTTATATAATAAAAAATCAACAATTTAATGATATAAAATTTTAATCGAATATATTCTCATATACTAATGATATTCGATTATCCGGTCGGATTATAGTAAAAAAGTATCCATAAAGGATAATACCGGATATTTTTCTTCTTAATTGTTATCATTAAACATAATAGATGTTACATGGAAAAAAATATAAATATATGCAATAAAATTCTAGTAAATTTTATGGAATTGTAAATTTTATTTTATTATTTTATTTTATTTTATTAAATTTTATTTTATATCTTCGATATTTTTACTTTTAGGCAAGTAAAGTTTATCATAAATTTGCACAAGTAGCTAGAATATTTTTACTAATCTTATATTATAAAAAAATTACTCAACTATTTTTTCCATGTAAATAAGAAGAAATTATAAATTCTTTAAAAATGGATTTCAAATGGTTGACTACTAATAGTTGACTAATTT
>NW_012130068.1:4130066-4150805 GCF_000143395.1 Atta cephalotes | reverse complement strand
ATATATATATATATATATATATATATATATATATATATTATTTATCCAAAATTGTTATTAAACAATTAATTTTTAATTTGATTTTTACGACATACATCACTCTCGGACGATTTATGACTTATTGAGGAAAAATTATAACATTTTTGTGAACATTTGTGTAAAATTGATTTTATGATAAAATATTTTTATTATGAGATAAATGCAAATGTGACAATTTAATAATTGATTAAATAAAAAATAAATTGAAGCATATATGAGTCGACTATGAGTCACAATAGCAAATTATACAATTTTAGGCAAATATGCCAAATTTTATAATATATTTGAAAGCAGACAAGGTAGAATATTTTGTTATATAACATTGAGTTATGACTCAACATTATATAACAAAATATTCCATGCGGAATGATAAAGCGCTATGCCAATCATTATTAGAGCTAGTAATTGGACACGCATTCGTACTATGAGCAAATAAAATGCACTGTGTTGCACTTATCTTTGTCATCATTGTGGTTAATTGCCTGCATTTAACCAGTCGCTTATCTTTGACTATTTTGTATGGCCACTGCAATATTATCACTATCTACAGTTACAGACAATTGCCTTTATCTGATGTCAAGTTCGAAATAAGACAGAGCTAGCCTGAAAAAAATTTGTTTTAACATTTTGTTTTTAATATATTTAATATATTTTTGCCCATTGAGTACAAATTTATTTTTCAAATTTGGCTATCAATTTTGACAAAAATAACATCAAAGAGCAAAAAACGATAATTTTGAGTTTTTATCACATTTTAGCAAATATGTTTTCAAAATTTCTAGCTAATATCCGTGAGAGCACATAGAATTCGTATAGAAGATAATTTTGTATTTCATATCTTCCATATCCAGTTGAAACTTGAGTGATTTTGTCTATAATCATTATATTTGTTTTGAGATGAATTACAACCGTAGATGTTCGAAAAATGGAGAATATTATTTTAAAAAAGAGGTGATTTTTCATATTTTTTTGGAACCTCCATCTAGAAAAAAAAGGAGATCAAAATATTTCCTCGAAATCCTCGTTTCATTTTCATTTGAAAATCTTGTCTTTTTGTATTATTAATAATTTTGGAGAAAATTGACTTGATTAAAATGAAACACTATAAATATAATTGTTATATCATTATTATATCATTATTATCTTACATAAATGTATTGTAAACTATGTAACTGCAAAATATTCGATATTTTAATTATGAGTCCTTGCAATAATAATAATAAGTAACTTTCGTCTTAAGTATACTTAAGTATATACTCTTAAGTATATACTCTTTTATATGAGCACATGTATACAAAGAAATACGTAAATTTGCGTAAAAAATTTTGGAACTTTTTCAAAGTAAATGTCTTATTTTTAAGCAAATTGATAGCAAATTTGATTGTTATAGTGCGCACTAGTGCATATTGAAGTCGTCATACACTGATTTAATCTGTGTAAAAATAAAATGCAAATATTTTGAATAATAAAATTTTATTTAACAGAATAATGAAATACTGAGAATTTCATGACTTATATATATATATATAAAATCCATTTTTATATTTATATTAAACACACATTTTTAAAATCAATTTTTAAGTAAATTTTACGACGGTTTTAATGTGCACTAAGTGCATCCAATCGAAAACTCGCTATAAAATAAATATTAAAATTAAAACATAATTCATATATAACTTTAACATAATTTTCATTAAAACATAATACAAAGCTCATAATACAAAATATAATACAAAACATAATAAAAGTTTCATATTTAATAATTATAACTAGAAATTAGACCAATGAGAATAATATTAACAGAATAATATTAAGAGAAATTCTAGTTTTGATAAAAATAGATCTTGATTTAAAATATTCATTATTTTTTTTTACTTTATAATCGACGCGGTTATAAAGTCGACGATTCGATTTGTCGAACTTGAAACGCAATCGCAACCTAAAATATTAATATCTCAAATTAGATTGATTATCAATTTAATAATGATGCTAGGTAAGCATCTTAAAAACCTGCAAAAAATTTGTTACAAAAAATATCACCTTAACTATGGTTAGAATCTTCTTGAAAAAATAATATTTTCTCACTAATTATTAGTTATTGCGACATATATCTATATCTTCACATGTTTCGGAGATTGAATTGATATGATGCCCGTTCTGGAGAGTCGAAAATTTTGGCTTCAAATCCTAACTGAAGTGAATTTTTCACATATTTTCACAATAAGTTCTTTGTAGATTTATTATTAAATTGATCAATCTAATTTGAAATATTAAGATTTAAAATTTAGTTTGCGATTGTGTTTTAAATCCGAAAAATTGAATCGGCGCGCAATTTATAAAACTGAATTTATTTGCAAAAATTTGCATATGAATATTATTTATTAAATACCAAGATCTGCTTTGATCAAAAATAAGATTACTTTTCTCAATTGTTTTTTATTTAATTATCTAATGCACAATCAAATTTGAAAAATAAAATAAAAATTTTAATAATTTTTTAAAATTTGTTTTTCAACTTTATTTCCAGAAATTTCTATTTAATTTTAAATACGTTGCGCTTATTTTGTTGTCGCGGTTAATTACTTTTAATAAATCGCTTATCATTTGGCGATTATTTTATATGATTACCATCTGTAATTGTAGCCAATTGTCCAGTTTAAAATGTGGCAATAATTTAACGTAAGCCGGTTAAAAAATAATGGTAAATTAATTGACGACATAACCTTTATAGCGGAACTTCATAAGTTTTACAGTTTTATTTCTGAGATACATCATAAGTAACCCTTACATTTAAGCTGCAATAGGGTATTTAATGAAAAGGGTCTAAATTAACTGAATGTTATTAAATATTATTAACGCAACAACACATTTTTGTAAATTAGTTTAATTACCTACTTAGAAATAGAGTGACGAGAGAGATTGAGCTTGATTGGATAGAAAAAGAAAACTAAAAAAATATTTTGTAATCTAGATAAAAAATAAATTGTGAATATAACAGTATGTATTAGAAATTTTTATATCCGGCACGGACGTAGAATTATTTTTAGATTTTTACTTTTACAGTAAATGTTATATAGCTTATAATCTATTTATATATGTGATTTCGTACAAGTATAAATATTTTTGGATGTAATATATCTTTTGATAACATGTGTCTCATTAAAGTAATTATAATTTTATTATAATAGTTTTATATATGTGTACAGAATAAAATAAAATTGAAAACAATATCGATATACCATTATACCGATCAATTTTTTATTTAATTTTTACATAAATCTGTCTTTTACATCACTTACAATTAGTAAAATTCTCAAATATAATTTTATCATAAATGCATAGATATTTCCATATTTTATAGTTAGATTAGTGCAGCAGAATATTGTAATACTTGTAAGATTACATTAAGGGAAGATTAGACGTAAAAAGTAATGTTTTCTTAGTTAGGGTCCGAGTCCAAGTTAGAAGAAGCTTTCTAATAATTATTCATCGATGCTTGAAAACTTGTTCTATTTTTTTATTTTATGCATTTACTGATGCATAAAACATTTTAGGTTCAATTCCAGGTTTATCAGTTTTACTGTTAACACTTTCATCAGATGATTCGAATGTATTATCTTGAAGAGGCGGATGTTCAGGATTCCCTATTGTAAAATAAATTACATATATACAGTATTATTAACAGTGTTCGATAGAAAAAAAAATACTAAAACGAGGTTAATCGTTTTCTAAAGTTTTTGAATAGTCAATACTAATCCGGTTTCCAAATCACATCATAATTTTGTAAAAAAAGGAAAGATCGTTTTTTGTCTCGCCCAGGATTTTCAAAAAATAATTTTTTTTGTTTATGACCATTATAAATGCCACTATTAAGTGAGAAAAAATTCGATTCATTAAGCTTATATAATAATTTAATTAATTATTAATCTAAATACATCATTATGGTACCTATCATCGAATTATAAACATTTATTATACAAAAAAATACTTAAAAGTCACGATTGTAATGCGATTTAATACGTTTAAAAAAACTTAAAATTAAAAATATAATTAAAAAACAGAATGAAAAAATAATAAAATAAAGAAATAGAAAAAATTGAAACCTCTATAATGATTACAATCTTAACGTATAGAGGCAGAGCATGTAAGTAATTATTAATGATCTGTTTGTTGAGCCATATGTTAAACAATACAAAATTTTTAAAGATCGAAGCCTTGAAGAAGAAATTTCAATACTTCGATACTTCAATCTTCAAAGCTTTGAAGAATAAAAATTGTATAACTATTAATTTAATGTAATTAATAGTAACGAATATATTTTCATGAAAAACACATACAAATACATATATTTACAAATATATACGTATTGCAAGATATTATTTTCTAATCACATAAATATTTACAAAGCATCAAATGCACAATTAAATTTTGACAGTTCGAAGTGAACTTCGAAGATTCTAATTTTTTCGAAGCTTCGGAGTTGTCAAAGTAACAGTATTAGACTTTTTAAAAATAGTTTTTTTTGCAATTTTAATTGCAAATTTCTCAAAATTGTGACATGATCA
Source organism: Atta cephalotes (assembly GCF_000143395.1). Taxonomy (NCBI): domain Eukaryota; kingdom Metazoa; phylum Arthropoda; class Insecta; order Hymenoptera; family Formicidae; genus Atta; species Atta cephalotes. The sequence goes on along the minus strand of NW_012130068.1, from coordinate 4,146,201 downwards.
AGTAATTCAATAAACGAATTTGTATTCAACATCCAAAGAATGAAAGAAAATGAATGTCTTATTCCGATGTTTGAAAAAATCAATTTATGTCAAATAGTATATATAGATATATAATTAATGCACTTTTGTAAATATGTAACTAATATTAAATATTGTTAAATGCAAAAACGTACTATTCTCATTTTCAGCATAACAATGCGCCAGCATCATCATTAATAAGGAAAGTACGACCTGAAATTTTTCAAACAAATTATAGTATGAAATTTGTTCAAAATATTCCTGAACTTTGCCTTTATCTAAAATTTTTTAAGGATTATTTATAATTTCAAAATTTTACCAAAAATGTTTTTTAAAATACTTTATATTTTAGTTGATTGGAAAAGAAATGATTTGAAAGAGGACAAGAATAAATCATAATAAGAGTAAGCCCTAAAAAATTATAAAGATTATAAAGAGAAAAAATTATAAAGAGAACTTTTTCAACAGAGACTTTGATTTTATAAATTTGCAGAACTTGTAATGATTAAACAGCAATTATTGAATAAAACTTACGATATATTTCAAAGAAGCCATCTTAAAGAATTCGTGTCTTTCCTCGTTTTTCTTCTGAACTAACTATACGAAATAAAGTGAAATTGTAATACATTAATATATTACAATATAATTCGAATTAATATATTAATTGGTATTACGTTTTTAAAAACAGTATGTATATTTACCTAATATATGCTAAGAAAACTCCTGGTTCAGAAACGCAATAAGAAGTGGATATTTTCTGTCCGCATGCTATTGCTGTAAGAACTATATATACTATTGTTATCATATTAATTACATTGATTAAGCTTTTGTAAGCAAAATGCGTCGTTTATCAATATGCATCAGGAAGTTCGATATCTAAATTACTAGAAAATTGAATATCTGACCTTATAGCATTTCAGTAGCAATAATAAGCAATTTTTATCTTAACGCTTGCTTCCCCTTGTCATTTTTTTCCTTATGTCTGCAATCGAGTCATTCGAGTTTTATGCTTCTATTAAAAGGTTACATTGTAACACCCCACAAGATGGTTTTTAACTGTAATGTTACTTAGGTTCAAGGGTGAACTATATTGACATTATTTGAATTACATAAGAGCTTAAAGTTTCTTTTAATGTTTGCTTCAATATTTTAGAAGTTTGGAATATATTTTAGTATCTACATCACTTTTTTTTCATTATTGAAAGTGTCTTTTAGATAAATTCTATAATAGAAAGAATTGTTTATGAGAAAATCGGTGAGATTGCAACTGGCAATCCGTGGAAAATCCGCGAAAGAGGATTGAAAAAGTCACCGTGGAAATACAGTCGTCGAAGTTGTCCGTAAGCGCGAGCAAACTTTATTGTACTTCATCAACCGAGTGGTCGAAGGGGAGCTTGTTACGTCGGAAGTAGTCGTCGCCGCGTGCTTGATGAGAAAAGTTTAATCTACTAGCCCGTAATGCGTTTTTATGTCACTGGTAAAATATGAATCGAGTTGCATCGAGCTTTTCGAATAATGTTGCCACCGATCATTTTGTATTTAAAATAAATATACGGAGAGAATTTTGATTTAAAATTTACCCCGAAAATATGGTAGTTGTGATACAATACTTTAAAGATTTTTACCATGCAATTAAAATTAATCAAACTTATTTTGTATAAAAGAATATATAATGTATTATTTGTACATCCAAAATTTGATCGATCTTGGCTTTCTTTATCATATTGGATCTATTCACATATGCGGTTATGCTTAAAATTCTTAACTTGTTTATTTTGTATAACTTTATTATAATTTTATTAATGAATGAGAGAGATTTACATTAAAATTCTTGGAAATACAATGTCATAATTATCATATTTTTAGGGTAAATTTTAAGAAAAAATTTTCTTCGTGACAGCAAGTTGGTATAAATGTACTTTCGATTTTTCATAAATTTTAACTTTTGTATCTGATTCCAATAATTATTGAAAATCTAATGCAAAAGCAAATCGTATGTAAACATAGCTGTTTCACACATAATCATTTATACGTAATCATGTATGACGTTTTTATTTTTATTGCGAGTCGTTTTTTTTTGTTCCGTTTTCTGAAAAAAGGAACTGCATGATAACGCTAAGTGAAATCGCATAACAACGCCAACCATCGAGCTACCCATGCACCACACGTCCGAAACGAACCGAGTTATGCAAATTCGCGTATACGCAACTCTGTATCCGTTCTCATTGGTTCGGGACGAATGCATCGTTGATATTGTTCTCAAATCGATGTGCTGACATGGAACATGAGAATGAACATGCCGTGATAGTAGCCGACGATAACACGCTCGATACGATTACGCTCTCGAAATGATACGATCCGATTGGAAATAGATTGATTTATTGTGCGTTCAGCAATACGTCTAAATTACTTGCATGATTTTGCATGAACAATACATCATATTACACACAATCACATATACAAATAATGTGTATTTGCCTTTACATCTTTTAAACTCAAGTAATTACAGAGTAACATTATTGAATTTCTTAACTAATTTTTCTGAATATATATATATATACAATACATTCTGTGATAGATATTTGTATTATTCGTATTGTCAATCATTACCAATACATTAATTTAGCGTTTTTGATTATGTACAGCTTGTTTTATAAAATACGAATAAAAAAATGTATAATATTTAAGAAACAGGTGAAAGCATATATATCCGCGGTAATCATTGCATAATTTTGTACAATATATTCAAGTATCAGTATACATTACTTTACAATGATTTTGAATGTTTCTTCCTTCAAGCTCATTATTCCTGCTTTCTCATTAGCAAAGAAAAATAAAATAAAAAATAAAAAATAAAATTAAATACAAATTAAATATTAATTGTCATTTGTTAATAGTAATTTTTTCTGTGTTGTTTTACGACAATACAGTAATACGGATAATACATTTAGTTTAGTAAAATGTTTGCGAATAACCTACTATATTGTGTATTCTATGTAAAAGCAATATGCACTAAATTTCTACAGTACGTGCTTTAACTGTGATTGCGATATGTGATTCGAATATTCGTGGTTAGACCATTGGATCATTGGATCAACAGATATCGTAGATAATGATGCAACTATTATATTTCATCATTATCAGATTTCTTAGTCTATACTGTATTCATGACCGCCAACAAAATATTTATCTAAATTTAGTCTTACCTCTTCAAAAACAACTTTACTGTTGTAAATGCTTATAATAAAATCTTTATTATACTATTTAAATAGAAACGTTGCGTAATTCGTAATGAAAAATATTGTTTAACAAAATGTAGAAATACTCTCAAGAAATTTAATATAGAAACATTTAATATAGAAATAACACTATCGGGAATCTACTGAAATTAAACATTCGATGCCTGGTTGCTAAATAGAAATTCCTGACATTCCGTAATTCTCTTCAACTATTATTTGATCGTGTCGTAGAGGGAGTGTGCTAACAATGAAACTTACTGAAATTGAAATTGCATTTGACTTATTAATGACAATTGTCACGTTAATATGTAATATTATTTTGATAATTGAGTTATCAATTACAATGGTTTTTGAAAATAATTATTATATCTCTTAAAAATTCTTTACGAATAAGAAATCTAATTTCATTAAAATAAGACTATTGTATTTTTTTGAAAGCAGTGAAAAGTAAAGATAAAAGTGTCGAAACTATTTATTCATTCACTTATATTTATATTTATAATGCGAATAACGGTTGGACTACGATTGGAACATGTGTCAGAAAGACAATGATTCATAGAAGATGATAAAATAGTGATACCACTGACATTGAAAATTGTTAATTACTTCCTTGTTTGTTATCTTCGGTAATATACAAAACCTAATTGTCGCAGTACTTATGTCAATTAGAATTTAAATGGCCATTTATCTGTTATTTTCGTTCAAGGAACAAAATGTTAATTTTCTGTTGCACAACGCTTTTCGTTAAACTAAATTTATTGCTACATAATTTATACAACATTGTAACAATAAATCAAATAATTTACGTACATAATATATGTAAAATAAAGTAACCAGATCTTAGTACCTAATACAATCTACGCGCTGTAAACAATTATAAGATAAATTCAACATGGCACTAATAAATCGTACAAGCTATCTATTTGACTCGATTGCTTCAATTTTTTGCGTCATTCTATTGTTAGTAAAGCAAAACATTGTAATCATAATATAATATTTTGTAGATAAATAATTGCTTTTTATAACTACCAAATTGTTATTAATTTCCATAGTTTATATTATTGTAATTGTATATTTGTATTTTACAACAATGTATTTAATTTATATTTTTGTTACAATATTTTGTTTATAATTGAAAAGAGAAAACTTTTTGTAAATCCTAGCGAAAATAAAAATCAAAGCGTAAGTCGAATTAGGAGAAAGTAATAGAAGCTTCTTGGAAGCAAAAAAGACAACGGAACATAAGAGAAATGTCTCTTTTACATTTTGTTATTCCAATTTTCGTTTTTTAGAAGTTTCGTTTATGCTTTTGTCACTCTTCTCTTACATTTGACTTACATTCCAATTATTATTTTCGTCAGGGAGGTGACATTAATGTTACCAATCATAGACATACATAAATGTACACATGTTAATTGTAACGTTTTTTTCCTAATGTTATTATTTTAGACCATGAATTCCACTTCACCTACTAAACATTGTAAGCAGATAAAATTGTTTATAAAACGTTCTTTATATATTCTTATATATCAATAAATATATCAATATAAACTTATAATCTCATGCAAAAGTGACATTGAATCATTTTATTTTTCATTTTTCTAATATATTTTATTTTTTAAAGTGAAAAACATGTACTCTTAAGTCATATTAGATATACATATATAAATGCTATTTTCTGAAAATCTTAATCTTTTTAAAATCACTATATTTATATAAATATTTGAAAATGTATGTCATATTTTTTAACGTTTAGAAATATTTCCTTTTTTGAATCTGACCATTAATTTTTAATTTTGGACTTACAATCAATAAAAAATTAAAAAACATTACAAAGCTTAAATAGATAGGGTATGCAAAGGTTATTCCGATTATTTTAATTTAAAATTAATTGTATTATTCCACATAAATAGTGTAATTAGCACGTAAATTAATGCAAATCAATATAAGAGCCTAGCATACAAGTAATGTAAATTTTATTAGAAACTTAATTTTCGAAGTACTCTGCTTTTATTAAGTAAATATACTCTTAGGCTAGTTGAATTACTTTGAGCTTTCATACGCGGTGCGAATTTAGGATTGTTCAAGTTTGAATTCTTTCCAATTGCTGTAAGTAGAAACAGCACTCCAGTATATACATTTGCGATTTTTCTTTATTATAATCTGGAATTTTATTTCTGACATGTGCTAAAGCAGAATGTGCAGATTAGTTTTAATATTAAGAAGCATTAATTTAACATTAAGAAGAATATATTTAAATTTATCATATACGATACATATGTGAGATAAATAAAAAGGTATGTAAAAAAATCACACATCCTTTATCTTTAAACAATAATTACCATTGTATACAGAAAAGAGAGTTCATAAAAATTTTATCGTTAAATAAGCTTATATTAAATTATAAATAAAGAAATGAATAAAGTTATTTTATAATTAGGAAGGCGCAATTTGCCTACAAAATAAATGCCTACAGCTCTATTTGTGCATGATCGTATTGCTCACAATGCATTACACATATGACTATATGTCATTTTGTGCACTGAACCGTGTATTGCGCGCGCGTACACATGTCACATTACGCATATGGTCGTATATGATACATATGAGGAACACATTTTGGATATAATACATATTGGATATGTAAAATAAAAAAGTTATACTCTCTACTTATACGCATGCCATTTATGATTGCGTATTAATAAAATAATTTTTACATATATTACATAAGCGGTTCTGTATTTATATCTTTAATGCTGACATAAATATATAAACGCAATGATATCTAATTTTTTGACAGTTCTAATCTTCTGTTCAATTTTTGTAACATTCTTTTTATCATGTTATAACAACAATTTTCTATCTATAGGTAAAAGCAGACTATGCTCGGTTATTATCGGAGTTCTACGAACATAATATATATGCAATACTGCACATATGACAGCAATGTAGCAACGCATAGGCGCAACATGATCATATACACAACACGATATATGTACAAAAAAGTCATACATAGTGTAAGAGATTTGGAATACTTTCCAGCAAGAGACACAGATGCACAGTGTAACACAGTAAATCATTACATTTATACTATTTGTTAATGTTAAACAAAGATGATCACTGTCATGTCACATTGTGTCACTGGAAAGCACTATTAGTGTGCAACGTGTGCATATGTTTGTGTTCAATACGCTGTATACAATACAATACAATACAATCATATATGCAATGTGTTGTGTGCATTATAGTTGTGTGAGCAATATAGTTATGTGCAAACGAAGCTGTAGGTAAGTGTTTTGTAGGCAAACAGGAGTCTCCTTTTATAATTCCAAATAAATGTCAATATCTATTGACATAGTATAATATATTCGAAAAATATAACTCATTTATTTTTTGTCGTTCAAATTACATATCCTATTAAACGCAAATATATTTGGTTAACGATAAATAAATGTTTAGTTGTTTTATAAAGAAATTTATTTATTTTTATAGTCATTTAAAAATAACAAATAAAAATTGAAATTAAAAGACAGATGTATCACAGTTAAAAGTTATACTTGTATAAAATTAATGAGATATACATATAATTATATCAAATTAATAATATATATCGTAAAAAATAATATTTTATTTTTTTATTTTAAGAAACAAATATTACAACTATTGTTTAATTAACAAACATTGAAATTACATGTTGCTTATTTCATTCTATTATTTCGATGTACTTAATCAAACTTACTAACAGTAAGTATATTAAGGACTTTGTGTAAATCTTGTATTATATATATTATGCATTAATTGTTAGATAATATAATAACTGTATAGCGTCGATATTTTACAGTGAATTGCGAGCTTAATACATAGACGAGTATTTTGCTAATTTTCTAGATGCAGCAGAACTTGCAGCTCCAGCGGAAGCAACACCAATGCCTTTATAATCATCAATGCCTATAGGACGTGGCGATATTATACGGCTAGGACCAATCGGTGCTGGATGCGCAATGTTCGGCAATGTATGCATGATACGATATAATATAGAATCTTCAGGAATATTATTCATATTTATACGTTTACTCAACGTATCACCCATTCTGGCACGTAAGTCATCAAAAACCGTTCTCAAGTTGCTGGCAGCACTTGATGCTGATGTCACAAAATTATGAGTTAACTCGCCAAGGGGTATACCTCCAAACTCTGACATACCGTTTTCTTGAAACAGTCTTGGAAATATAATTCCTCCATGTATTATCTGTAAAAATTGTGCAAAATATTGTTAACAAATACAACACTACATCAGAAAATCTATAAAAAATATATATGATAGATGAGTCATTAAATAACTTTAAGTTTGCTCTCAAAAATCAAGGTGGAATATATTAAGATTACTTATTGGTTCACTTATATACAAAGTGTTCATAAAAGAGCATTTAACGTTTATAGATACACATTATACTGACAATGAATAACCATTAAGGTTTTTTTATTCTGTATAATATGTACTACCATATAAATCCTGAATGTTTTTTTGTAAAGTCTGTATATGTATATTTAGCATAAATTTTTTGCATATGATATTATGATACTATAATGTTCTTTTCTATTTAACACAGTTTACAACGAATCGCTATTGTTATATTTTACATGATTTAAATTAAATTTAAATGTATTACTGAAACATATAATGTAACTTTAATTTATAACATTAATTTAATTGACAATTAATTTGCATATTTCAGAATATTATTTTAGACATAGTATAGTTACGTACATTTGCAGAAATGAGTGTCAGGAACATCGCAAAGATGATGTGACTTCGAGCCATGATGAAAAATTGGACTCGTATAAATCCAAATGACTTTAGAACTGAATTGTTAATTGCACACAACTAATTTTTTTTTGTTTCAGAATACCTTTTTATATGCGGAAATGATGTATTTTTTTGCGCAAAATCCACGTCCCGACGAATCTTCAAACATTGATATGTCTCGTTCTGACAATTATTAGTTTTGAATACATTGCACGATTACGATTGCAGACCAATGTGCATGCGATATAAGCAAGATTGTCTTAATCGGTCTCACGTACTATAATCTCATATTTCGGCGTGTCCTTGAAATATGAACGAAATGCTATCGAATTTAAGTAAGTTGATATATATAAAACAAATGTATACAAATAAAAGGGAGAGAGAAAAATTCAAAAATTTAATAATAATATACATACATAATATAATTTTTGTAATTAATAACTTTGTAAATAATTATTTATTTAATATACTTATTAATCCACTTTAAAAGAAATTGTGGAATAAAATGATTATAACAAATTCTTTAGTGAACAATTACAGATATATTGTATTAAACGATATATTGTATTAAAAAATGTAAAGAGAGAAGTAATAGTTTTAAAATAATTTTTTTATTTTGGAAAGCACACAAAACAAAATCTATGGAATTTTGGTATTTAAATCGACAATACAATCTTATAACGCATAACATACGAAAGTTATTGCAAATTTTAATTAGGACTAAATTAAATATCTTGTCTTCTCTCTCTCTCTCTCTCTTTCTCTTTCTCTCTTTGTGCAATATCACAAGCATGAAACACATACATGCTTTATCGTGTTGATCATGTGTAAAGAAACATTTCTCTTCTCTTCATTTAATTCTAAATTAAAATAAATTAGAAATATAACACATATTTGTAGCGGTTCATAAATAGGTACAATTTTTCATCTTTCAGATTATACAAAGTTATTTACTTATTATTAATTCGTCTATTATTTTAACAAAAATTGCTAATCATAGAGAGACAGCTTAATGTTGTTTTATGCATGAATTTTGTACTATTATTCTTGATATTTAATGTATAAGATATTTAATGTTGCAAATTAAGAAAATGTGTAAAATGAAATTTTTATCAAGATAAAATCATTTAATCAAAAAGAAATCTATGAAATTTTTTTAGCGTTCTTTAATTTCTCATATTATATCTTTTTATTACCAACGCCATTTTATATATTTTAATATATTATTTTTTGAGTGCGTATGGAAAATAATTACATCATTATAAGAAATTATAAATAATAATTAATTATTATAAGGATGCAAGATGTAACGATGTATGTGTGTTAGGTGTTAAGTAATTTTTACAGAGCTACTATTAATATGTGAGGATTTGTATGCGACGTTGCATTACGAAAATATCGAAATTCGTTTATTCTCAAACTGCATTTATATCATTGTCATCGAGTACCGATATTGTTATCGTAATAACAAGGCCATAAATGAAGGCAATTACGTGGAAAATGTCGAAATGCATAACAAATGACAACAGTCGAACAAAAATAATTTAATGACATGAATAACTTCTGCTGTGGCTGTGAAGTCATTAATTTGAAATCAACGATTTAATCGATTCGTTTATCCATTTTAGTATCTTCGAGAAAATTGTTTGTACAATACTATGCTTATTTGCGTTTGGCAATTAATTATTGGGAAAAAATACTTTAAATTATATTATTTTGCTCTTTTTATGTATTTTTTCTATCCTAAAATATTAATTAATATTATTAAAAATATATTCGACAAATTTTTAATCATGTATAAATACTTTTTTAGATTGAACGACAAATAATATCTATTATTTATAGCGTTTCTAAATCATTTAACAAGCATATTTTTCTTGTTTTATTTATTATATATAACAAAATTATATTATATATATAATAACAAATTATTAATCTCGAAATATTTTATAGTACTTATTTATTCTCAGAGAGATTTATCAATCACATATAAATTATTGAGATAAAAACAAATAAAAGTATAAGATATATTAATAATTTTGTTATATGAATAAAATAACAAATATAAGCTCGTTTGTAATGATTTATAAATGTTGGTTAATAACGGAATATTATTTGTCATTCAATGTAAATAGGTTTATTTTCCTCCAATGTTTTGATACGGCCTGCATCTAAATATTGGATTGATAAAACGTGGATGTTGCATACTCGTGATTTTTTTATCTCGCTTACAACGGGGCACGTAAAGTTAACGAGCAATTCCGTAGAACACATCGGCGTATTTTTCTCGGTGCACGCATGCTCACAGATGCAACAAACCGCGCGGGGTAACAATGAAATACAATTAACCAGACAATTTTACGCGAGTGCGGAGAAAAACAGGAGAGGTATTTCCCGCTAGTAATCCTCATAATGGCATAACGCAACGGACCTGATGCACTTTGCTCTAATGCACTCAACATTGCAGCCGTCAACAATGTACGGGATGGAACGCTTGAAATTAATATCTCGTTGTAGGATATCGTCGGAAATAATGAGAATGTTAAAATTTGTATATATTTTTTTATATTTCCAGTTTCTATTTCTATATTACGGTTTTATTTCATTTTAAACGTTATTATATAATTTAAAATTGCTCTCTCTCTCTCTCTCTCTCTCTCTCTCTCTCTCTCTCTCTCTCTCTCTCTCTCTCTCTCTCTCTAATATTCGATAAAAAATGTGTAATTCAAAATGCGTGTATTATTTACACAAAGTTGCGAAATTCATGCTTATATCTACTGTATTTCATTTTTAACAAGATATGCGAATGTTTAAAAGAGAAAATTCAAGAGTGCTTATTAAAAATCTCAACTTAAGATAGGCTGCATGCGCGACTGCATGTTCTCTTAAACAAAACCTTCTGCAAGATAACGATATATTATGTCACGAAGAAGAATCGCAAGCATTCGTGAGTTTTTCAACAGCGACGGCTGTCATCGATAATGTTTTTAATTTCATGCCGATAAACCTGACAATTTAAATGCAGCGTCAGACGAATGTTCGAATTTGGATTTATTCGTTTATAGTATCCAGCCAAAATGGATCATCCCATATGCAAACAATAGCATAAAAGATCTCGCAGCGTTCCGATATCGGAGATTTTTCAGAATGAGAAGAAGAGGAAGATTCGATAACGTCATACAATTAATGTAAAATATTCTCGCCACAAAATGATTTAATCTTGACTATCTCACGGTAATTACGTTAATTCAATCTGTATTTAAATCTACATTTGATATCTACGAGCCAATAATTTTTCATAATTGCTCACTCGAATAGTTAAAGAGAAAGATAAAACATTTCGCAGGCAAATGCGTGTATTATACGAATTCATGTATCTTTTAGAAAGTAATTAATTATTATTTGTTTGGCTTATTATCAAGACTTTTTCTCAACAATTATGTTTGCAAAAAATTATGTATTTTAATTAAATTAAATATTCAATTTGAGACCTAAATCTCTTGATGGTAATATTAACTTCAATATTAAATCAACTATCTTTAGAGAAGCTTATTCGTCGAGAGACTTTTTTAATATTTGCCTTTCCGTTACGTTACTACGAAAGATATAGAAAGAATCTAAGAAGGATCCTAATCTGATGGCAAAGGACGACGCCAGACGAAGATTAATGGTCCCGTGATACTGGATCTCGCCAGACTTCTTCATACGATTTGTACGAAACTTGCGATCATATTTTTTAACTATAAAAAATATCTCAAATGTTGGAATATTATAGAATATTTAGCATGAGAACAATTTAGAAACTTTTTGAATAATTTTGAATAATTTTCTAAGATACGTGCATTAAAATATTTGTACACGTACATTAAAATATTTGTATATGTAGAGTCTCAACATTGCTTAATATTATATATTGTATCAAGCTAATAATTTTTTTCTCTTCAAATACTATAATATCTTCATTACAAAAATTGATTTTCTGCATGTCGGGGATTTGTGATTTTTTTTTGTTTCTACTTGAAATAAACTTTTTTTTTAAATCTATTTTTACGGCGATAGACACAATGTCGTATTAAGATATGTATTAAGTGTGTAGACGGACAATTTTAGAGATATTTTTTTTAGTTAAAATAATATTATTCATGATTTAAAGTCACTAGATAAACAGATGATTCATAATGCGCAATTCATAGTGAAGAAAGATTAAATTTACTTTTTATTTTTCCGGATACATATATTGTATCCGAGATTAATACGAGTTGATATACTTATGACTCATATTATATTTATTATATTCTTTAATCTTTATATTTTTGTTGTGTTTCTTTTTGCTATTTTTATACAAATACATGAAAGATTTTTTAAAATAAATATTGAAAAAATTAATTTTTAAATTGATAATATAACTTCTGAAAAAAAGTAACATTTTTACATCATGTACATTACATCATGTAAAAACGTGCTCGAAATATTTCAACTTATGGACGTGGATTAATGCGGCCCTGATGGACACATGAAGCATTCTAATGGTCATTCTTTTGTTAAAAACAAAACTGAGGCCAAATTGAAAAGAATGGTAGCCATTTGGACATCAAAATGTCGATAGTTACAGAATTATTTCACATGGAAAATTTATTCTGAAAAAAAGACTTATTTATTGCGAACAAACTCCAAAAGTAGAAACACGTAATAAAAGTCTAATTATAATTAATTTTTAAAATATTAAGAGAAAATTTTTATTTAACAGATTTATATTAATAGATTTATTAATAGAATACAATTTGACAAATGTAGAAATTCGATACATACTTTTACGTATATTAGAATATACAAAGCAGCACTTGTGTAATGCATGAAACATAAATTTCATTGAAGTCTGTTATTTCATGTGTGGAAATCTCCCCAAATACAACATGATACATTGATGCAGAATAATAATATTTAAATAAATGCTGGCGGATATAAATTCTCAGTTCATTAAATTATTAAAATTGTGTTATCGGAATTATAGAATCTATATAAGTGTCTTTAAATGCGTTTATAAATTAGATGTAATAATTTCTTAGTATCATATGTATATGCGTTATATGTTATTTGTTCTTTAAAAAATGAAGATTGTTATATATAATTGAATAGAAATTAGAAGTAATTAATTATTTTTTTCAAAATAAACAATAATAATAATGCAAATAATAATAAAATTTAATAAAATATAGATTAATTTATAGAATAGAAAATTTGACTGTATAGACATTTTCCATAATTTTTTACTCGTCCTATGGACATGATCATTTTATTCTTATTTTATCGATCTCAAGAGGTCCTGCCATTGGTTTTCCATCTATTCTTGTTACGATCGCGTCCGTTTTCCTATCATCTCTGTAATCTGCTTCTCGCATACATATCGCGTCGCCCAAGGCCATTATCAAACAGTTATCAATTTTAAATTTGATCTTTGTGACGCTCAACATCTTGGACGATTTATGGTCCGTTGGGGAAAAACTGCGACATTTACGTGAATTCGTGCAAAATTGGTTTTATAATAAAATATTTTTATTGTGAAATAATAAAATGTAAATAATAAAATATAGAGCAGATGCGATGATATAATAGCTAATTAAATAGAAAAATATTTATGAGAGAAAAACATTATATTTAATCAAGAGTTGTGATTTTATGCAATTTTCAATTCATACAAAGTAAAAGATAAAATAGGCATGCAACTTTGTATTATCACGGAAATAATTTTAAAAAATAATCTTAAATAATCTTAAAAAATACTTCTAGAAGCGAGTGATAAATTGTAATATTTTATTATAATGGAATATAACATTAATTAATATAATATAACTTATTCTGGAACAATAAAACATTATGCCAATCATTATTGCGAGCGAGTAATTGGACGCGTACGTGCGTTCAAATATGATTCAGCAAATAAAATGTGCTGTGTGGCACCTACTTTTGATATTATCGCTGCGAATTGCCTGCACTTAACCAGTCGCTTATCGTTTGGCATTTGTTTTATATGGCCATCATTATTATTATAATCAGCAAGTAGGCGATCATCTTTGCTTGGATGCAATTGGTAAAAGATTATATATATTTTTTTTGCTATATTATATTTTCTCAACTTGAACGTAACTTTTAAAAACTCTCAAATTGTTTTTCTCTTTGATGTCTTTTTTTCAATGAAATGTGATAACTAATTTCGGTCAATAGATTTATGTTCAATAGGCATAAATCATCAAAAATGATTATTTACACTTGTGTTATAAAATAGTTTTCGACAGTGTTTTAATATTTTATATCAATATGTACCAGAATATATATAGTATAAATATCTTGTAAATTATTAGTTTTCTAACTATCTATCTTATTATATTTACATGTAAAATTATTTGAGAAATCATATTATGTAAAAAAATCACATAATTTTATTTTAAAAGTGGAGGGGATTTTCGTATTTTTTGCTGTCTTCACTTAGAAAAAAACAACATGACCAAAATACAATATTATCCCTCGAAACTATTTCATTTTTGTTTGAAAAATTTTTCCGTATCTTCTAAATTTTTCAAGTTATTGATTTGTCTCATTTTATGTGGGCTATCCTATATACTGTATTATATCTATTTATATCATAATTATATCATTATCTTACGTATGCATAAAGTAGATTATGGTTACTTAAGATAATGCATATATATGCTATATAAACGCATATTCTATATCTAAATTATTAGAATATTATATGAGTCATCGCAATAGCGATAACAAATAATTTTTATCTTAAGTGTATATTTTTTTTGTACGTGCACATGTGTGCGAAGAAATACAAAATATGCCTTAAAAATTCAAAAAAAGAAATAGATATTTTTTTAAAAAGTAAAAACCTTATTTTTAAACAAACTAAAATAAATATTAAAATTATTTCTCTCATTTTTATATATTACTTATTTATATAATATTACAAAATTCTTAAAAATTATAAATATCTTTGCACATAAATTTTAAAATAACTGATATATATAATTCTAATATTCTTTTTAGTTTTGTCATTAACTTTATTTATTTTCTAAAATTTCTACTTAATTTTAATTATTTTAATTATTTTAATTATTTTAAACACGTTGCACCTATCTTTATCATCATGATTAATTATTTTCATTTAATCTACCTTTATTAAAATGGAGAAATCGTTACATAAATTAGAATTTTTTAAAATTTAAACTTTTTATAAGGGCATGTGTCAATTTTGTTCTCATATGCAGATAGGACTTTCAAGAAGTATATAATAATGAAAAATTGAATTAAATTAAAAATGTGCTTTTTTAAGAATACAAAACTTTGTTTGATTGTAATAAATTTATTATATTATTTTGATATTGTGATATTTTAACACAACGAAGGAAAATATTAATATTATAAAAAAGAATATTTTTTACATAATTTGAAAAAATATATAATAAAGTTACCAAAATATCAAAACGAAAAGGTAATTACTTATACAAGTATAATCGAAAATAAAATTAAATTAAAGAATACACAAAAATAATTACTAATTACACTGTTCAACAAAATTTGTAATTTTTTTTTGTAACACTGTAAATAGTCATTTCCGACCTATTTTTGCCTGCTGAATCCGTTGTACAAATTTGTACAAATTTGGCTATTTAAAATTTCGAGAAAATTTTGAGAAAAATGACATCAAAAAAATAAAAACGATGATTTTGGAGATTCTTAACAGCTTTTTACAAATTAACAAAATACAATAAGAATATTATAATATTCTTGCTATGTTATATTTTTTGTCAATTTTATCGCTTTCTAATTTAATAAGATCTGCTTATGTTATATAGTATAAAGTTACTTATTTCCCATATAATGCAATTAAGTTGAAATATAGTAAAATACCTTTCTATTTTATTATTCCTTAATCTTCTTCTAATATAAATAATAACCAAAAAACAATAGAGCGAAATTATAATGCATTAACTTGTGTTAAATATTTATATACACACACACACACACACACATATATATATATATATATATATATATATATATATAT
>NW_012130068.1:4126658-4130046 GCF_000143395.1 Atta cephalotes | reverse complement strand
TTATATACACACACACACACACACACATATATATATATATATATATATATATATATATGTATATCTGACTTTTTGAGAAACAATATTTATCAAATACAGATATGCTAAGAAGATTGCTAGCATAAAGACACAACAAAAAAGGAATATTCACTGTATATTATTGCTGTAAGAACTATATATACTATATACTATTGCTACCATACTAATTATATCATTTTCTTACGTTAAGTACATACTAATTATATTATTACTAACGATAAGCATAATATAGGAAAATATATAAGTGAGGAACATTTAATATCTAAACAACCAGAAAATCATAGGGTAACTCTAGTATTTACATGAGGATTTACACCACAGAAGTCAAAAAAAAATAGAAAAAGAGTAATTTGAATAATTTGCGCGTAATTGTTCTATTATATGGCTTTGTGTTGTACAGGATGTTCCATAAGAAGTTGCTGAAATTAATCAGCTGTCATTTTGAAATACATAGGAGATAGAAAATATTTTTTAATAGATGACACATAGCAGTTTTATTTATTGTACATATAAAGTAAATTTACATCCTTGAAGAACATATTTCTATTTTTAATACTTTATTTATTCTTTTTGAAAACATTATAATAATTTTTCAAAGAGTTATTCACTTTTTTTCTTAAAACTGTTTCTTCTCAAAATTGAACAATTTACATTTTATTATATTACAAAGAAAGAAAAAATAAATATAGAGAATTTTAAACTGAAGTGATATTAATTGTGTACAAAGGAAAATGCCATTATGAACTGACAGGTTAATTATATAAATTGCATAAATTATTTAGAATTATTCTCTATTATATTTAATGAAATCAATGATCGTTGATTCAATATTATTAGGAAAGAAACAAAAATCTTTTTCCTAACTGCAATAAGTATTTTACTTTCTAAAAGTGAATCAGTGAATATTTACTGAAAAATAATAAATATTTACAGATAATTACATAAGTTACACTGAAGTCATTGATTCACTTTTAGAGAGTACATCTCAAACAATTAAAAAATTTTGAGTTTACACTTAAAATTTAAAGTTTACTCTTTAATTTTCCTTTTGATAAAGCTTTCTACAATAATTTATTTTCAAGTTAAACAATTTTTACACAAATAAAAATTTTTTTGAAAATTTTATGTTATATCTAATTATTTTAAAAAATTGTTAGAAAAATGTTTAAAATATGGTTTTGAAATGGATGAATTTAAGAATTTCTTATCATATTTTTATTATCATTTTTATTATCTGGAAGCCGATTTTTCTGAACAAAACAATAGTTAAAAGAAATTTTTTTTACTTTTAAAATCTTTAACATTCCTCATTTTGTAAAACATTTTTTGTAATACAATTTTGATTATTTTTGCTAACAAGGAAAATGTTTAAACTTTAATTTGAGCTATTACTCATTACAATAATTTTTTACTGAGTTATCATTATTGAAAAATGTTAGAAAAATTTGCTAAAATTTGATAGTGCATTTTTTACGGGTGAATGCATGAATCATTACAATAGTGATAAGAAGCAATTTTTATTTTAGTGTATGTTCTTTTGTACACATACAAAGTATATAATTTATGCAGAAAAGAATTATTATTTTTATTATAATTATTTTTATTATTTTATTATAATTATTTTTATTATAAAATATTTATTATAAAATATTCTTTTTTTTCAAAAATTAGTATAATTTTATTTCTGAGCAAAATAAATAAACATTTTCTCCTTGAAACATATTACGAAGTTTTTAAAAATTTTGTATTTAAATATGCTGACACAAAATTAAAATTTATGTAGAAAGGTACATTATTAAATTTTAATACTTTTCAATTTTCTTATTAAATTTATTTATTTCTAGCAATTTTTATATATGTAATTGTAAAAATGTTGCACTTATTTTTACCACCATTGCAGATAATTGCTTGTATTTAATTAATCGCTTACATTTGAGAGCGATTTTTTTTATGGCTTATACCACAATCATTATAATATTTATAATTATAATAAAGATGATTTTTAGTCATCTTTGTCCAGATGCGAGGTTCGAAACTGGGCAATAATTTAACACACATTTAAAAATAATAGTAAATTTTAAAAAACTGAAATCGTCAAATTGCTCATAAATTTTATAGCAATTTCTGCTGTATAGGTAACATTTGATAAAGTATTTAAAAAAAAAGTTAAATTAACACTGAACGTTATTAATATTATCCAAAATTATCAACGTAATGTTATGTGAATTAATTTAATTGGAAGTAGAGTGATGGCTAAGTTCTATTTGGATAGTGAAAAGAAATGAAAATACTTTCATATAATTTAGATATGAAAGACAAATTATTGATACAACAATATTTTTCAGAAACTTTTACATTTACTTACATCTAGAATTTTTTAAACTTTTATTACAATAAATTATATGTTATTTACATTGCACATGATTTGTGGTTTATACATGTACTTATCGCACAAGTACAAAACACAATTTTGCACATCTATCGATGATATCAAACTAATTTATATGCACAAGCAGATATATGTATGGATAATTATAATTTAATTAGAATAATTTTATATGTATAGAACAAAATAAAATTCAAAATAATGTTATGTTGATTTTTTATTTATTTTTTTTATTACAGTAAGCCCATTACGTAATAAAGTTTCTAAACATGATATAAATGTGCACAAAAATGATCACATTTTATAGTTAAAAATTAATGTAGCAGAATAGTTTAATTACTTCTAAGATTGTGTTCAGAGAAAAATAGGCTAAACATTTACTTAGTTAGGTCTAAAGTCTATAATAAAATAAGCTTTCCAATAATTATTCATTGATGCTTGGAAAACTATCCTATTATTCACGTTCGCTTGAAGATAACTTCTGTGGGTAAAGGTATGGGTGGTAAAGTTGGAAGAGTTTGTTTGGACCCGTTGCTTGGAATAGTAGATTTGTTGCCTCCATTGCCTCCATCGTTTCCGTCGTCTCCATTGCCGGAAGGAGTGGACCCGGTCTGGGGAGTAGTACCCCCTAAAGGTGGTAAAGTTGGAAGAGTTTGTTTGGTGGACCCGTTACCGGGAGTAGTAGATTTGTCGCGTCCATTGCCTCCATCGTCTCCATTGCTGGAAAGAGTGGACCCGGTCTGGGGAGTAGTGCTCCCTAAAGGTGGTAAAGTTGAAAGAGTTTGTTTGGTGGACCCGTTGCTGAGAGTAGTAGATTTGTTGCCTCCATTGCCTCCATCATTTCCGTCGTCTCCAATGCCGGAAGGAGTGGACCCGGTCTGGGGAGTAGTGCCCTCTAAAGGTGGTAAAGTTGGAAGAGTTTGTTTGGTGGACCCGTTGCCGGGAGTAGTAGATTTGTTGCCT
>NW_012130068.1:4124256-4126638 GCF_000143395.1 Atta cephalotes | reverse complement strand
AGTTGGAAGAGTTTGTTTGGTGGACCCGTTGCCGGGAGTAGTAGATTTGTTGCCTCCATTGCCTTCATCGTTTCCGTCGTCTCCATTGCCGGAAGGAATGGACCCGGTCTGGAGACTAGTGCCCCCTAAAAGTCGTAAAGTTGGAAGAGTTTGTTTGGACCCGTTGCCGGGAATAATAGATTCGCTGCTTCCATTGCCTTCGCTACCTCCATTGCTTTCGTTGCATCCGTTACCTCCATTGCCTCCATTGCCGAAAGGAAGGGACTTGTTCTCGGGAATACTAGATTCGTCATTTCCGTTGCCTTTGTTTTCTCCATGGTTTGAATCGTCTCCATCGTCCTTGCAATCGGGAGTGGACTTGCATTCTTTCGGAGGTTTTTTATCATGTTCATCAAGCATGAAATTATTAGAATATCCTGATGCTTTCTCATTTTTCTCTTCACAAGCAGGCTCAGTTTCTTCCTCGGATTTACATTCCTTATCTTTCTCCTCAGTTTTATCTTCCTCATCTTCCTCCTCAGGTTTACATTCTTCAACTGTTTCCTCCTCTGTAATGCATTCCTCAATTTCCTTCTCAGTAACTTTCTCAGTACACTCCTCCTCTTCAACTTCCTCCTCTGTAATACATTCCTCAATTTCCTTTTCAGTAACTTCCTCAGTACACTTTTCTTCAGAAGCAGGAGTTTCCTCACACTCATCTTTATTAATAGTAATAGGCATTTTTTTATAATTTTCTTCTGTAATATAAATTAGCATTAATTGTACTGTCCGACGCAATTTGGTTTCTTTTTTCTGCTCATGAGTATAAGTAGTCGTATCCAATATATTTTTGCCTGCTGAACATGAATCCGTTATTCAAATTTCATTATCATGTATAATTTTAAGAAAAATTATGCCAAAGAGGCCAATAGACAATTTTAAGGGTAGACGTTGTAAGGCAGCAAATTTTTTTTCTAAATTTCGTTAGTATCAAAACATCGCCATTTAGTTTTATCATGCATTTCACTTCGTTTCGTATAATTTTTTGTTTTAGAAATACAGCACAATTTAAAAATAGCTTTCTTCCTACATAATACACTGAAAGAGAACATTTTATTCTGTCGTTTTTTTTAAATTTAAACATAATAGTCAAATTTGAACAACGAATTTGTGTTCAGTAGGCAAATATACATAGGAAATGATTATTCATATTTGTGTTGCAAAATAGTATTCGAGCAACTTTGATGTACTTTACTATATATGTATTTATTAGATAATCGAAAATACGTACCTTGTTCTACCGTTAGCATAACTGAAGATGGACATGGAGGAGGACGAGCTCCAACATTATCATATTCCAGTATCATCATTATTAAGGAAAATGTGATCTAAAAAGATTGATAGAAATCGTACTATCTTCAAAGTATTTCCAGGTTATTATTTGAAAAAATTGTAACAATCACTGAATAAAAACTTACAATGAATTTTAAGGAAGCCATTTTTTAAAGAATCTTTTCTTAATTTTTTCTTGATTTTTCTTGATACAAATCGATGACTAAAAAGAAACAGAATGAGAGAAAAATTATAATATATTAATTTATCTTAAATTTAATTATACGTATCTTGATTTTTTTATTTAAATAATATGTATATCTTCCTGATATATGTCAGGGAGGCTGTCAATATAGAAAGAATGTAAAGAGAAACGAATATTTGCTATTGTTCTATTGGTAAGAACTACATATATATATATACTATTGCTATCATACTAATTATATATATATATATAAGATATATATAAGATTATATATAATATATAAGATAATTATATACATTATCTTACGTAAATATAATGTAAACTGTATGTAAATGTTCTATTCTATATCTAAATTGCTAGAAAATTATATATACTTATTCAACTTTGAATATAGAGGAGTTCTCAAGGTCAACCTAAAAATTTATGGAAATTTCCATTTTTTATTTTTTTATTTCTATATTCTTGTAGCTGACATTGAGATCTTCTCAAAATATTACAATGAAAATCTTTTTTTCGAGATATGAGTTGTCAAATTTCAAGTATCGCCAGCATCAGCATTATCCAAGTTGTTCGACCGTTCAGCTAAAATCTCTTGTAAATGTTGTTTAAAGACATGACCTTAATAACGTTTCTCGAAGTCAAGATTATTACAAATTGTTGCTCTGAATTTTTATGTGAAAAATAGAGCAAAATTATAACACAGTAATATATATTATATTAAATGTTTTTAAAAACAATATACATATTTATCTAGTAGCTAGGAAGACTAAAGACTACTAGCTCATAAACAAAAACTTACTATTGTATGTTATGCTGTAAGAGAACTATATATATATATATATATATATATATATATATATATTATT
>NW_012130068.1:4118527-4122929 GCF_000143395.1 Atta cephalotes | reverse complement strand
ATATATATATATATATATATATATATATATATATTTTATATCTATATATAAATAATATATTGTTATCGTATTAATTATATTATGTTGTGTGTGTGTGTGTGTGAATATAATATAGACTATATACAAAATTTTCAAAATCTAAATTACTAAAGAATTATGTATACGAGTTATCATATGAATAAATAATTTTTATTTCTCTTTTATTTGTGAAAAATAATCTGTTTCATTCAAAAAAATTCAAGAAATAGAGGAAGTGGAGCTTATTGGCACAAGAGGCATTGCGTTCCGTTTATGTATTTATAAAGAGAGAAACAATAGAAAAATTATAAAATATTTTTCTTTATAATATAAGTATTTTTTCTTAAGTTTCATTTAGATCAAACAAGTTATTATAATAAAAAAGAAATACTTGATTCAAGTGAAAATAAGTAGATTTTTAAGCGTATATAATTTCGTATTAATATCGTTCAGTTTGAGAAAATTTAATATGGGTGTTGTATTGTTAATCAAAAGAAAAGTTATAATACTTTAGTTAAAAGAATGATTATAATATCATGTTATTGTACGATATATTATTTTGAGTAATAACAGTAATTTGTTATTCATGAATGGAACTGTTTCTTTTGCCGTTACTGTCTATAATGATTAGTAATGAATGTTGCAATTTATTGTAACGTTTACGATAACTAACTAAGATTGAGAAAATCATTTTGAAATGCAACTTGTTAACATTACTTACAGCGTCACTTATTGAAAAAAATAACTCATTATTTGTAACGCATTGACTCGTTACTTTAACTCCTTATAAGTAATGAATTACTTTTATTCAATAGCTACGCATAATGGACAAGTTACTTTTCAAAAATGATTTTTCTCTAATCTTAATTAAAAACCTTCAATTAAAAATACCATTACCATCATAAAAAAATTACAAAAACATTGCATGGCATTACCAAATCATTATTAACATTATTAACAAATAATTAATAACAAGTAACGATAAACGGCGCATTATTTACTATTTCCTATCCCCTGTTAGTAAAATGAAATTTTACGTATGTTGGGGTACATTGATTCGTTTTAAGAACAATTTAAGAAAAGTTTGACTTATTATTATGTCACACGCCACGCATGTGAACATTAAGTTACAATTTAATTGGACGAAACGCTTTACATTTAATATTTTTATATTAAAGTAAGCTACAACTAAAATAATTTAAATTTTCTTTTTGTAATAATATTTTTTGATCTTGATTATTTGATCATTACAAAATATCATTACAAAACTTCAAAAAATATAATCTTTATTAAGAATACATGTATGCAATCTGTTTTTTATGTCTATTACATTTTCATTAATTTAATATAGAATTTAATATAGAATTTATTGTAGGCAACTTGTATAGGCACTTATGTCGTGATGTCAATTTACATCAGGGCAAGTTAACTATCACTGAGCTTGTTAGTATTTTATTTACTGCAAAAAACTATACAATATAGTTAGAACCGTTCCTAGCATGAAAATATAGAGAAAGATTTTTTTTATCATATTACATTTGAAACATAATAGTTACAATACTTTAAAGTTTTACAATACTTTTAAGTTTAAATCCGAAATTGTGAAAACTGTCAACAAGCTTCGATTTACAGTATATATTGTTTTAAAAGTATATATTTTATTAAGCAAATACTAAAATAAATATTACATTATTTCTCATTGAAACATTTTATGAAGTGTTCTTTTCTTAAAAGTTTGATATTAAAATATATTCTCACATAATCAAATTTTATATAAAGTAAAATATTAAATTTTAATAATTTCTTTTAGTTTTTTAATCAACTTTATTTATTTTTAGAAATTTCTATTTAATTTCTTATACATGTTGCGTTGCATCTATTTTTGTTATCATTGCGGTTAATTACCTGTAATTAATTATTATTTAATAGCTAACTTAATGTTTTGGAGGCGATTGTTTTCGATGCCATTGCTATTATTACTATCTGCAATTGTAAATCACCTTTGCCTGAATGTTAGGTTCAAAACATAGTAATAATTTAAGCAATTTAAAGATAAAGACAAATAATACCGAGAGAATAGCTTCCAAAACCACTAATAAATTTTACAGCATTATCTGAATACATTGTAGGTAACTCTGAGCTAAAATCTGAGCTTCGATAAGGTATTTAATGGAAAGACATTGCTCGGAAATTAGCACAGAATATTGCTAATATTATCCAGAATTATTGATGCAACGTTGTATAGATTAGTTTAAATGAAAGTAACTATAATCGATTATAATCTCGATTATAATCTCGATCGAACGTGTTTTCCAATTTTCTCTCGATTGATTATTTTTTCATCATATTTTTGAATAAAAATAACACATAATGAATAAATTATTCATCATTCGCCTAATTCGAATATATTAAATAATTTATTTTATTTATTATTTTTTATTTCTTATAGAAAATTTTGTTCAATACTATGTCATATTAAGTATATCATTATCTTACATAAGCATAATGCAGAATAATTCTAAATATGTATAAAATACTCGATATCTAAATTACTAGAAAATTATATGTATGGGTTATGCATGATAAACAATTTTTATCTTAAATGCACACTCTTTTGTGTGACGACAAAAAATGTTTAATTGCAGAAAATTCAAGAACTTTATATGTTTTTTAAAATGCATACTTCTTGCCTCATTTTTGAGCAAACTAAATAAATATTAGAAATATTAAAACTATCGTTGAAGTATATTATATACGAAATTTTTAAAGTTTTATTATTTAAATATTTTGGAACATAATCAAATTTTACATAAAGATTAAATTTTTATGTTTTTTTTAAATTTTCTTAATAACTTTTTTCTCATAAATTTTGTTCCAATTTTAATTCTAAGGAGATGCTATTAATTAATTAAAAAAAGAAAGAAGAAATGCATTATTAAATTCAATTTTGGAATGAAATGGATATGTTATTTAATAAAAATTTTTCATACAATTATATATTTTACTATTTTCTATATGTTATCTCAGCAATCACAGTTTCTTCTAATATTTCTTACATATTTTTTCTAAACATATAGCGGATGATTCGTCGTTCTTCTCTTTTTGTAAAAGTTTTATATTTATATTTATGGAGTTTTATATTTATATGGACTACTTGACCATACATAGTCCATACATATCAATGATCTCTCTATTTACACATTAAAGTTACGTATCATAGCAGTCTAAGGTTAATAGTTTGCATTGCACTTATTTTTGTCATTATCACGCTGCCTGTATTTAACTGCAATTAGCGCTTATCATTTGATAATGTCTATTTTATGTGATCATCGCTATTATTATCGCCATTAGTTGTAAATAATCACCTTGCTTGGATATCACCCAAATAACACAACAGCGCTTGCAAAGCGCTAAAAAAACGAATGAATATGAGCTTTTTTAACGCTTTGTTAATGCTTTGTGAGTGCTGTGTACTTGAGCAGGCTCGAAATATGATAATAATTTAAGCCAATTTAAAGATGTAGCTGAAAAAATATTAAAGGTGTAGTTTTCGAAACTACCAATAAATTTTATTAGCGATCTTCAAGATACATTGCAGATAACTTCTGCATCCAATAAAGTGTTTAATGAAAAGTTATTGAACTACCTGGAAATTAACATAGAATATTATTCAGAACTAGTATTATCGGCTAGAATTATTAATGCAACGCGTGTAAACTATTGAATTTAATGGACAGTACAGTCATGAACGATTCTGATTCAATTAAAATGAAAAGGATAAAAATATTCTTGTAGTCTATGTTTAAAGGAAAGATATAACAATCTTATTGAGAAACTTTTGTAATTAATGCAGATGTAGATTTAATTTTTGCTTTTATTATAATAAATTTATTATAATAAAATTTATTATAATAAATTAGACGTTATTTACACAACTTACGATCTATGGTTTGTATATAGTTATAGTTATATATATAGTTTTCATTGCATACATATGAATGCAATATTGCATATCGATTTATATGCTATTTAAGTAATTATATAAGTTAATAATATATTTTTATTATGCATGTGGAAAAAATTCGTTTTAAAACGATATTACTGATTAATCTTTTATTTTAGTTTTATAATTAGTTTTATAATTAGTCCACCTAGTATCTAGTAAAGTTATGCTCCCAAATATATATATATATATGTATATATGTTTTAATATGGCGTGCGTGCGTGCGTGCGTGCGTGCGTGCGTGCGTGCATGCGTGCGTGCGTGCGTGCGTGCGTGCGTGCGTGCATGCGTGCGTGTGTGTGTGTGTGTGTGTGTGTGTGTGTGTGTGTGTGTGTGTGTGTGTGTGTGTGTGTGTGTGTGTGTGTGTGTGTGTAGTGTGTA
>NW_012130068.1:4116938-4118507 GCF_000143395.1 Atta cephalotes | reverse complement strand
GTGTGTGTGTGTGTGTGTGTGTGTGTGTGTGTGTGTGTGTGTGTGTGTGTGTGTGTGTGTGTGTGTGTGTGTGTGTGTGTGTGTGTGTGTGTGTGTGTGTGTGTGTGTGTGTGTGCAAGAGCACAAAAATATTTTATAATTGATGCATAATTGTTTATTTTAATACTTACTATAAAAGCATTAAAATATTATCTATAATAGTATTAAATAAAATCTAGTATAGCGTATGTATTAAAATATAAAAATATTATAATACTTATCCATAAAAATATTAAAATGAAAAATGTAACGAGAATAAAATTATATATGAATAAAATTATATATATCTGATGCAAAAAGTAACGTTTTATTATAATTAATTAGGTTTAGAGTCCAAGTTAAAATGAGGTTTCCAATAATTATTCATTAATGCGTAATCTGTTCTACCTTTATATTTTGCATATTTGGTCTTGAAAGTACACCTGGGCGTAATTTTTCCAGACTTTATTTCTGTAAAAAGTAAATCAGCTTTAATAATTAGTAGCGATCATGGCGTTGAAAGTTGAACAGTTGCAACATTGTGTACCAAAAATCTAAATTCAAATTCATCCAAAGTACACATCATATTTTTATTTGATCACCTCTTAGAAGGCAACGATAAATCATTGAGAATATCTTTGTCATAACAATCTCTTCTGATAGACCGTTCTAGGATCGGACCTAGCATTAAAAATTCATATATCAGTGGATATATATAGAAGAACCACCACGTCTCTGACAAAAGACGATCTGAGATGATCTGAGAAGGAAAATAATTAGTACATCTCTTATTCTAAACATTTATTTGGTATCCAAATACGCACGAAACTGCAATATTTTTTGCTATTCGTATAATTATAGCTCTCCTTTGAATTGAAATTTCCTTTGGAATTGCCATAGATTCAGCCAGCAGTATTATTATTAAAATACTTGAAAAGATTGACAGAGGTCGCTTCCTAAGTGTGTATATTCAATTTGGAATCCATTTAAAGAGATTCTTTTCCTTTTCCTTTGATTTTCTAATGCAAATCGATAATCATAAAAAGTAGAGCAAAATTATAATAAATAAATTAATATATGTTACGTTTTTAAAAACGTTTTTTAAAAACAATATCTGTATATATTTATATGATATATATTTGAAAGATTACTAACTCAGAAATGCAAACGAGAATATTGACTGCTGTATATATCTTTTTACAAAAATTATATATACTATTGCTATCATACCAATTATATCGTTATCTTATTTGAGCACAGTAAATATCTGAATGTATTATTCGATATCTAAATTAGAAAATTATATTATTTACGACCAAGCAAAGATTCGTTTGTTGTTATTCTCTACGTATTAGGAATAAAGAGAAAATCGATCCCTACCGCCGCCGCCAGATGAGCCATTTATTCTTTCGAATAATAGCGATTCGTGCGAGTCATTTTGGGTAGTAAATGCGCCTGTGTATTTCTCCCAAATATTATTATATAACGTATAAATTCAAACCGTGGTGTTTTTTAAAATGAAGGTTTTATTATGTTTGTAGAGAGAGAGAG
>NW_012130068.1:4109468-4116918 GCF_000143395.1 Atta cephalotes | reverse complement strand
CTATTAAAAATAAATTAGTATTAGAATTACCTTTTATTAAAACATAATGAAGTTATTAAAAGTTGTACTTAAATATTTTGAGAATTAAATTTTGAAAGTATTATTAAGTTCTATTATTTTAATAATTGTTTACAATTATTAAATTTTTTAGTTTTCTTAATAATTTCATTAATTTTTTTAGATGAACTTAAAATAGATACAACTTAAATTTTTTTTAATTGATTTTAATTGACTGTGTACATAATGATCTCAGTTATTAATAATATATAATGTATATATAATAGCATTATAATCATTCATTCATATATACAATGACATCATTTTGTCTTACGACGATAAATCTACAGATATTGGATATCGTCCAAAGTCTTCTAATGTAAAAGCTCGATGGGATCGCGCGACATTTCCACAAGATTCTCTGTTCGATAATTTTTCGCGGTTTTTCCTCTCGTGGGATCGACGTTACGCCCATTCTTTTCAGTCCCTTTTCTACATGGAAAAGGGAAAATGATCTAAAAATTAAATCGTAGAAAATTCATTCTTCATTCATTCCACTTTAAAATTTAAGATTTAGTTGACTTTAATAAAATAACTTTTTAATAAAGTATACAAACATACATACGCAGTAAATTGAAACTTTAAATTTTATGAAATCAAGTTCAAACATTTACATAATATTATTTTTTCAATAAATTACAGCTGCGCATCATGTTATATCAATAGTACAGTTGTCTGAATAGAAAAGTTCCTCCACAAAGCGAGATTCGTAAATCTACAAATGTAAAAGTTCCTTGGACCTCAGAATTTGCAGACTAGTATTAAGCACTGCAAAAGTAGAAAATTCTGAAAGTGGAAGGTTTTCAATTCATGATTGTAGATGATAAATGAATATATATTTTAAATACGAACATATTCTAAAACTGTTATTTTTACAGACATTTTTATAAAATGTTTTAACTTTCTGTAAAAGACATTGATATTTTTCTCGTTATTTCCCGACATTTTCCTGCAAATGTATAATAGTAAAGTAAAATTCTTGCGATGTCTATGCACATATAAGAAGAAGTTGAGAGACGGCCGTCATGTTTGATGATAATAAATTCCTCTCTGTTATTCTCTGCGCGTTTGGCGGGTCACGGGCGTTTTTCACTGTCGGTGCATTTGACCGCATTCAAAGTTCTCCATAACGCCCAGAGAGGAGTGCAATTCTCCGCCTCGTGCTGTCGATGCGAGTGCACCGAGGAATTATTTCTACGGAATAAGGGTGGGTTTCCTGCTCGGGGCTCGATGCCATTAGTAATGGTTTTAATTTGTACGGCTGAACTTCACCCTCCGCCAGCCTCCGATTAGCGCGGAATCGATGACGAACGAGTTAGGAACGACCGCCGTGTCGCCCCGGAAATGGATTCTCCGGGGAAAATAGTACCGGATCGTTCTCACAAAAATTGCACGGAAATCGAAGAGAATTTTGTGTTGTTTCTGCGCGTATGATTGTGGGTTTATTCGAACGCGAATAATTATTCGATCCATGCACTAGGTATACGTACTTTATTTCAGATACTATTACGTAATCTCAATGTTAAAAAGTGCTATATTAAAATAGTTCTTTGCATACTTGAGAAAAAATGCTTACAATTGGCAATCCTCTTTTTTGCGTTGTATATTTTTTAAATTATTTTATATATAATATGCGATATACTCTCTGAATGAGTCTTACAAAATATGCATTCAAAATCGTCAATGTACGCCAAATCTATATCGCAATGGAAAAAAAAGCTACATTCAATATCTATGTATATGTTTCAATAACGTCGCCAATAACCAAAAATAGTTTATTTTTATAGATGCATCCTCTTTTCTAGGATACGCAGTAGCGTCATCAAAGGAAGGACTTGACGAAAAGTATACTTGGCGCGAAATACTACCGCGTCTCCTGAAACAGCAGAATGTATCATAAAAAAAAACTAAAAACATAATATTAGCAACATCGAGTATACTGCCATCCTCCGGATGCATAAGCAACTATTGCGCCATGTTCGACTGCAACTCCAGCCAAACCACTTGGAAACTCGACTTCAATCCATCATGGGGTTCATGTCTTGGCTAATTCATACTCTTAAAAAATGTAATAGACGTTCTTCTAACTGAAACAACGTTCTTTTAACTGATTTTACTTGATATTCCTTTGAATATGTCTTAAATGCAAAAATGAGCTTCCATATTTTTACGTTATTTCGATAAATTCTTTGATATTTTAAGAATACAATGATAAAAATGACTAAATTAACATAACTATATATTTAATTGTATTTTTATCATATTTGTTACATTATTACATTTTAGTTTAAGCAATATCAGCTTTTGCATAATCCTTGTATAAGAACAAGTACCTTATCGTTTAGTGTTGTGCGTTGCGTTCGTAAAAGTTGTTATCGCTAATGTTTCAACTTTCCAAAATCACCATTTATATGTGAAAGAAATGGGGTGCACGTCTGGGAACATGAAATTTATAATGAAAAGAAGTTTATGAAACGATGCAGAGCAACGATCCCTGCGTTCGTCGCCAGCAAAATTGCTATAAAAGTCTTTTAAGTTTACGGCGCGTGTAGCCATGCATGAGAAGCATGAAAGACCTACTAAAACAAGTAGTAGCTGGTAGAACTTAATATGGCGGCTTCCAACCCCTTTATTCTACTCTATGATGCAACTTTGCGTTTTGTAATTTTTTTTCAAGCGATGGAAGTAATGTGTTAAAATAAGATGTTTTATCTATGTTTATTATAATTTTTTGTATTTTTATTATACGAAAATCTACTCAATAAAATTTATACATTATATTGAGAAATATATAAAGTAGTAAATATAAAAATCGTTGCATTGATTATTAGAGTTTTTATTATTAGAGCTTTAAATTGAAAGTTAATGCTTGGTTATATTTTTGATTATTGTGTAAAATTTTTCGACAATATACTTTTTGGAAGTTATAAAGTTTCAATGCTGAAATTCTTGTACCAAAAAGTCGCAACAAGAAAAGAAAGATTCAGTTATTGCCATGTATTATTTTTTATTCAGAAATAACATAAAAATATTAATTATTAATTTTATTAAAAGTGCTTGTGTAGTACTAATCATGATGCATTATAAAAAAATAAAATATGAATTAAATATTGTAATAAATGAATTAAATATATAACAACAATAAATTTAGAAGAATATAACATGACTTTTGTTAGATCGCACGCGATCTAGTAAATTATTACTAAAAATTTTGCGTCTTGTATAGTGTATTCTAGTAATTTATTAAATTGCATGCAATCACGAAAAATCGTATATTTTGATTTTGTTGTTATTATATATTTATTACAACATTTGTATTTTATTAATTTGTTTTTTTCTATCTCTTGTATTTTATTTTTTTTTAATCAAGCACATCGTGTTTGTGCTGTAACACTTTTAATCATGTTGTATATTTTTAGTTTTATTATTACATACATATTTAATAATACAGTCAAGGTTGTATATTCATTTTAATATTTAATTTGCATTTTTTTTTATCTGTAATTGTATTTCATCATTAATCAAGCATATCACGATCGGTGCTCTAAATGCACTATTAAAGTATTAATATAAATCTCTACGTTATTTTTAAGTTATTATAATAGTACAGCAATAACTAAATCGTTTCTTTTCTTAATGTGACTTTTTTATGCGACTATTACTGCACTGAAACTTCAAAACTTCCAAAGAATTTATAGTCGAGAAAAAAACTGCAGGAAAAATCGCAATGTGCGCATCGTCTGACTTAACATTCGAAACAGCATTTTATCGATTCGCTACTTCGAAATGGCATTGCATTTAAAAGGGTCTAACTTCAAAATAGAGCATTTAAAACTCTTATTCCATAAAGATAGCAAAGCGCGCGTTAATCGTTCTCACATGGTCTATTCGTACGAGCACGTGGGCCAGCGCAAGCGTGATTGGCTGGCGAGCACGTGGCCGTTCGGCGAGAATCGGAGCTCGGGGATGTTCGGCCAACGTCGCGAGTCGACGACCTAACGGCTGAGCGGCAGTCGCGCGCCGGCCTCTGTCACGGTAGGATGTGTATGTTTATGTTTCCGCGATGATAACGGTCCGCACACTACATACGGAGGTTATGTTTACACGCGTCGCGAGGACCACGCACGTCTTTGCACGCCGGTATTTCTAAAAGTCAACGTCTTCGAATGTCTCCGCTCCTCGAGACGTCGTCCCAACGATTTTATAAGCGTTTTCCGTGAGATTTTCCCACTGCCGAAAGTTGCCGGACGTAAACGACAGCCGCGACACAAAACGCGGTAAGTAGACGCCATTTAATTACTTAATCGCTTAAAGATGAAAATAGAAAACTTTTTAAAAGCTCAAGTGAAGTGCGAATTAATTTGTATTTTCAATGCGATCCGGAGCGGAGCAAATACAGTTAGTGAATTTATGCGTTACTTTTGTGCGACTTATGAATACTTTGAATTAATCTTAGAGTTAAAAAATGATTAAATAATCGCGATGTGAGAAGATTGAAGACTAAATTGATCGCAAGAAATTAGATATTAAATGGATTGGTAAGCAAATTTACATGTTTATCATGAAATTGGATTGAATCTTTCAATTTTTTGGCAATTTTAATCGAAATATTACCTATTAAAATTTTGACTAAATTTTTTTAAATTTAATATTTTTGAGTTTTTTAAATTGAAATTAATTTTACAAGAAGCAGTATTATATCTACTTATTTTCTATTAATTCTGAAATATTTTAAAATTTATAAACTTCAAAAGGAAAGATAAATTTCGGCAATAGTCATTCTCAATGTAAAATCTAGTTTATCCAATCCATTTAAGTTACTGCAAAAACAACACTATTTTTTGTTTTTTTTCTAATCTTCTGCGACATTCTCGGGGATGTGATTGGTGAAAACAATATACATAACTCATTTATTCCAATTTGGTAAGTGAGTTCCGTGTCACGACGCGATCCTACTCGGTTCGTTAGCAAAATCGATAACTAACTTTTGAAACGAATTGTTCTGATAATTTGGAGTTCACTGTCTGCCATGTGACTTATCAACCGAGCAATAATTTCCTTTTGCAACTTCTTTTCCTTTTTTGCAACTTGTATCTAAATACTACTACATGATAAGGTATTTTAATTTATATTGCACCTTTTTAAATTATTGCTATTGATTGACGAATATGCCTAATTACATCGCTATTGAACGATATTAATATAAAATGAATATTGATTATTTTAGATGAACGGACACGATAAACCAGAAATTTATTTGAAAGTTATATTTACTTATATTGTTCATAACAGTACGCTATGATGACAAAATACTGCAGTTGCGTTACAAATGATTTTTATCGATTTTTACGATTTCATTGACATTGATTATTATGTATATTTTTTAGATTGTTCGGCTCTATCGTAATTTATTGCAAATAACATAATGCGTCCTATCCTTTATATAATCCAATTTATTATGTATTTTTTATAATAATTTATTTTATTATATAAATCATAAGAGCGAATTGAAAATTAAAGCTACAAAGATATGACCGAATCAGTATGATAAAATGTTCGTTTCATATGAGATTATATATATTAGATTAAAATAACGCATTTCCAATTGCTTTAATTAGATTTCATATGTATTAAATTATACGCATTGAATTATTTAGTAATAATTATTTCCTTGCAGGATTTAATGAATTAAAATTCTATTTGAACATCATTATAGAAATTAATGATGAGCGGAATAAGAGCAAAGCATATTATTAAGTTTTAAAATTTTAATACAAAGGAAATCGTGCGTATTCTTTTATGCATAATTTCGATTAATCTCACGATTAATCATATAAGTTATCATATAAGTAATCATTTCTTTCATATGCGAATTGTTTAATATATAGTATCAGAAAGTAAAATATGGAAACAATAATAAATTGTGTGCACTATTAATAATAAATATAATAAATATAATAATATAAATCGAGAATATTATATCATATTTATTATAATTCATGATAACAATGGGTCAGTATTACTTCGTATAGTATGTTCGTGGCATAATTACAGCCTTATTATGCAAATAAATGTTATTTATTAAAAAAAATCTCGATAACTAAGACGATATAATTAATCCATTTGTATAATTTATCTACGTTAAATATTTCAATGGAGTGTGGTTTAGTTATATAATTAATATTGTGGATATATTTAAGTTAAAAATTAAAGAGAATGTTATAGTTTGTTTATAGACATATAAACCACTTAATATTAATTAATTAATTAATTAATGGTATTCTATTTAATTTATTTTATTTTAGATAAAAAGGAATATTATTTCGTAATAATTTATATTTTTGAAATACGAATTAAAAATTTTAATGAATAGAATTGCTTTAAATTGTTAACATTTATACATGCATTAAATATTAATTGTTCTTACCTGTATTCTGATAAGTAAACGGTCATTTATTTTTTACGACATTCGTATAAACGAATGGATTAAAGTAGAGTGTGCTTTTGTATCAGCTTCGCCCTCTCGTTGATAGTACGGATGATTAAATTTTATTGTATCGCGCCATGAAATGATCATACGAAGTTACGATATCGATATCCGAAACATTAAACGCTAGGAAATCGAAGAAAAGAGTGTGATAGAACAAAGAAAAGGAAAGAGAAACATAGGATGCACTTGAGTTCTCGTTGTCCTATACAGGCGAGATCGCGTTACTATAAAATCTGAGGAATTACATGTGAATTTACTAAATTTTTGATTTGCTAAATTGGAAATCCTTTTTTACATAACATTATATTTTTCTTGATTAATGTGTGTAAATAATATATTCTATCTTTTTTTTTCAAATTTATCGAGAAAAAAGATTTTATGTAAAAATTTTATATCAATGACGATTTTATATCGGTTGTTCAATCAAATCTTCTGTAAAACTTACCCGCATGTTCGCAAAACTGCATTCTGACAAGGTATGCGAAATATTTCAATTAGAGATCCGACGAACGTTAACGATGCTCACCTATTGCTCGATCAAATCGAAAATCGATTGATCTAAATTCGTCGTAAAATGCCACGAAGAAATGATTAAAGACGCGAAAAAAACGAGATACGAGGCCCCTTAGTAAGCGATTTCTCTCGTATAATCCACATATCGGAGGTGATGGAAATGATGGTGTTAACGAGAATTCTGGGACCAGTATAAGCCGCTTTCCTTCTATTTTCTTCCCGAGTGGGCGGGATACGATATCGCGAAGATGTTTTAGGACGACCGTAAATCATCAAAGATGGCGGATGGCTACAAGAGAGAAGGGAGTAGAAGTATATATTTAAAGTACTGCCTTTCTCTCCCTCCCCCTTTTTCCTTCCTTCTTCTCCTTTCTCTCTCTCTCTCTCTCT
>NW_012130068.1:4100042-4109448 GCF_000143395.1 Atta cephalotes | reverse complement strand
GTAGTACGTAGTACGTAGTAGTAACGTACGTAACGTACGTACGTAGTAGACGAGTAGAGTAGAGACGAGTAGAGTAGAGTAGTAGTAGTATACTACTACTCTCTCTCTCTCTCTCTCTCTCTCTCTCTCTCTCTCTCTCTCTCTCTCTCTCTCTCTCTCTCTCTCTCTCTCTCTCTCTCTCTCTCTGCGTTGTTCCACTCTTCACTAACTCTTCACCTTCTTCTCATCACCTTCATTTTTATCCTATTTGCGCGCACTTGCATGCCGCTTTTTCTTCTATGCCATTAAGGCGTTTCTATAGCCGCGACGAATTATCGTCGAATAAAGCGGCGCGATTAAGGCAACCTGGATGCGACGTAGAGCGAATCTTTCTAAATTCCCGGAAGATTTTGGCTTAACAACCTTCTTCCCTCAAAGGAGTCTTCTACGGGGGCGACGGAACCGAGGACTTGATATATTTTCACTCCAGATGTTCGCGGTCCTTCACCTCTTCCGACGTGCTAATTGCGAGATTACAAATAGTATGTCACTTTGTGAGGAAAGTGAATTAATTACCTCAGCACTCCAATCACGATAACGTTTCTCTTGCTTTGAATTCGTTATGCGTGTATTCTTACGTAAAAGAAATTTTTTTCACAATTTTATCTTCTTTCAATCGCATAACTTTGAGTAACTTAATAATTGGAAATAAGACAGAAATATCTCATGAAATAAAAATTTTTTTAAATCAGATCAAAATAATCTTAACAATCTTAAATTAATTACATCTCTTAAAAATAATAATCTTAAATCAATTACATATCTTAAAAAAATGATATTTTTAATACAATGTTCTTGCTCTCTTCAACTAGTAAAAAAAAACTATCTAACATATAGTCATATTTCTAATGAGATTTATTGCTAAACTTAGGATGTTTTATTCTTCTGCGACTAAAAGATTCACAATTATTCGGGTCGGATTTCCGCATTGGAAGATGAAAGAAATACATCCACTTTCTCAATAGAGCCGAATGAAAGAATTACTATATGAGGATATCTGTGAGGAATTTGCGAGGAAGTCGCCAGATAGTCTGCGGAATTCCTCGCAGATGAATGCGCGACATTGCGAATTGAATATCGTGCCATTGCGACGATGTCTACGGAGGAAGCCGTGCGAAAAGTATCGCAAACTCCTTGTTTTGCAAAGAAATCATGACATTGAATTAAAATCAAATAATACTGGTGGTCTCTGCCAGCGAGCGTACAGCCGGTGACAAAACACCGCGATTATTTCGTAATGTTATTGATTTACGAGACAGCATCGGCGAGCAAGAAACGCGTTGAATAAGAAGAGAAATACAAAGTTTGTCAAGTAAATTGTTCGATTTTGTTTGCTCGTAAAGCATAGATGATACATATGGAAATGGAGACAGTTAATTTCGTTGACCTAAACTGAAAATTTGACGAAACGAGTCTAAAAAAGTTCAATTGCTTGGTTATGATAAAAAATAAATATATTGCAACGGTATAGTTACATTATAAATATAATAGCTTTAAATTTTCTTTTATACAATAATATGTATGCATTGTATTGATTTAATAAAACATGAAAGCATTGAATGCATGTTACATTTAAAATAGAATAAATGCATTATGTGATTTTGTGTTTTCATCGCTTATACATTTTTACTATAAAATTTTATAAATGATTCTCGCATTTCATGTTGCATCCATACGTTGTTTACTTTTATAGAATGTTCACACAAAATATTAAATATAAATCATTATTTCAAATTATTCTCTAAATAATAATTATAAATTTATATTATTGTATAAGTGAAGAGAAGATTTCAATACTTTAAAAATTTAATTTATAATATTTAATTCCTTTAAATATATTGTATTAAATATATTTGTTTTTTCAATAATTTGTGGTGAATATTAGTTGCATTAATATTAGTTTAAAGTTTTGAACTAGAATATGCTATGAAACTTCCGTATAAAAATTAATTAGTACAAATTATCGTAATTTATATGATCTGATTTATTATATAAATTCCTTGAAATAACACAAGCAAACAAATGCTGTACATTTTCTCACTAGTCTTCTTTGCCTAAAATGTTGGGTCGTACATGTCACGCTTACTAGAAACGTGAAGTTACACGAGTAGACATCTGCCCTCCAACCCTTTGGCCGAGTGCCACTGAAATTTGGAACGTAAAATGAGTGACGATAAATTTTCTGCGTTATGCCACAGGAATCCATGAACAATACTCTGCGTATAGACAATGTACATATTTCTTAGCAAGAATCGTTTGCCTAGTTGAGATATCATCTAGAAACATCTCGAGCAAGAAATATCTGTCGGCGAATCGAACGTTTCAAACATCATTTATGCAAAACGAGAAATTTTTGTTTGCTGGAAAAATGCTTGGAAATCTTTTTTTTTCTCTGTTGAAAAATGTATTCCGCATTTGTAGTAGGATATGCCCAGCTCTTATGTATAAATTTTACGCAGTAAAGGGCAACATTGCGAATACATTCTATCTCCAGTCTGTTTCAACGCGAACTTTTAATTAATATACCAGTAAAAAATTCTTTTTTCTTTAAACAGAGAAACTGACTGAACTAATAAATACAAAACTCTTCTATATTTGCGCATACAATTCAGATTTATTTTAAAGATATAATATATAATTGAATAGTACAGGTTAAAAGATTATAATTAAAATTATTTTATGAAATTTAGTATTCATAATATTAATTTCGATTGCAGTGATTGCAGTAGCGGTACATTTTACATCTGTTCGAATAATAAACATGTAATAGCAATGGGGGGATGGAACATATAGGATCATCAATTCCTATATGTTTGAGAATCAAAGAGTTACCTAAATCTAAAGGCAGTATTTGTAATCAATTTTTAGAATCAATTTTAAATACAATATTAAAATGTCATGAATCAATCAGAGAGCTGTGTTAACATCTTAAGACGTTATCTAATATAGTTTTAAAATAAGAACCGACTATCGATCTAAAGAGTTCCTCTGCACTAGGATTCCTGCTAGGATTATAAATTTTTTTTGTGTATATTAAATCGCGCAATCGATTACGAGTCGTTTCTTTCACGGAGCCACACAACACATCTCTAAAATGTAAATAATATTCACATTTTTTTATGTATAGATGAACGTGTGCGTAGAAACATCAAACCCTATCCACTACATAATTTGTACGGTAGTGTTTGTGTGAGGGGCCATCGAGAGGCCGCTGCGGAGGGCTTCCGAGATGAGCTATGAATCTGGGCTGCCTGGTAGCCTCTATCTTTGTTCTTCAGCTGCTTCAGCTGCCATTGGTGCTCGACGCGCTGCCTTCAGTCGTCAAAATTGGTGAGTTTGCATCTCGACAACTGTTTACTTTGCAGGATAGTTTTATTTTAAAGTTCTCTTCGCACGATGACTTAACGCGACGACTCAATAAAATAATAAAAATACGGTTTCCTCTGAAATTGATGTTTTTTTATGGTATTTACTTTTAAACAAACTGAAAACAAAAATGAACGATCTCGTCTACGTGCAACATAAACATGTTCATGTAAATTCATCGCATGTTGATTTTACGTGGATATATATATGTGATAAAATAAAACACTAATATTTTTTTATAATAATATCATAAATACAGTCGTTGAATGATTAATCAGTCCGTGTATATTGAAAAATATACGCCGATAAAGCTGAATTTAAATTTCACATTAAAATGAAGCTAAATTTTAAATTTAAATTATCCCGAATACAGATACGTAATTTTCTTTGGTAAATACGAAAAAAAAACAAAATGTTTTGTTCACGCTTTTCGATCGCATTTTGAATTGCGATCGAAAATTATTCGTTCATCATTTGTATCGATCTGATATTATCATAATTGAAATATTATTTCTTACTCTTTTTACGGTTCAATCTGGAGTTTATACCAAGCGAGGAAAAGTTTGTCATCAAACACGGGTCGGACTAGACGCGTGGGTTGATATCTTTTCCTAACTATCCGAAGCTGAACTTGTCCTTTTCCCTTGCAAGTTGCTTTCCCGAAAACTTTGACTAAGAGCCGCTTCTCAAATCAAACTTTTCTAGAAGTTACTCTCTCTCTCTCTCTCTCTTTCTCTGTCTTTTTCGCTCTTAAGCTACGTTTGTCGACAATGTCTCCAGCAATAATTATTGTACTCAAGATATATGTGGATCTTGAAAGTCACTCTCAGTTCCAGTGATTTCTACTTTGCTTGCGCTTCTTCTTCTTTCTTTACTTTTTTCCTTTTTTTCAACCATAAAGACACTTCTATCAATATTGTTCATCTTAAAAAAAAAGTACATAAGAAGATACAGTATACAGAAAGAGTTATATTTGATATGTTTATAATATATAATATATATATTTTACAATGTATTTTATAATATATTTTATAATATAGAAGAGTTACACATTAGATACATAATAAAATATAATTATTATTTTAAAGTATCGTTAATAATTATTTTTATAATATTACAATAAATTTAATGTATCTTGCATATTAATTTACACATATAAATCTAAATCCATCAAAAATTTTATATATTATATATAAATTTCTATAAAAAAGAATATTTATAAATAGTTCAAATATTGAACCATATTTATTTCAAATATAATCTCTGAGAGTACATGATTTCTTTTTTGGCATATCATTATGTTATCGCGTTTATAGATAATTTACGAAATTCAATCATGCAACATAATATTGGATGTAAGTGGCACTACTGACGGTTTTCTTGTAACCAGTGTTAATACAGATACGTCAGCTACTTAGTTCATCAGATTACAGGTTTATAATGCTCGAACATCCGTTATCGTGTTACTAATGAGAGTTCCGTTGAGTTACTCGATGGCCTTCTTGAACTAGTATTTGGCTTATAACATTTTCGTTCAATATTTCCTACTAGTTATAAAATCAATACATGAATCAAAATTCTATAACAAAACATATACACACATTATTATACAATACACAATATTAAAATTTAACTATTTATTTTATTAGTTATGTGAAATGGTGATTTTTATTTGTTGTCTTAATATATACTATTAAAAATTTTGTACTTAAATTATAGAAATATTACGAGTATTTAACAAGCTAATATAATTTGCCTAATTCGATTTTCTGAAAAATGATATGATAATTATGCATTTAATAATTAATAATCATTTGAAATGATATTTACATAATATCATTTCAAATAATACATTATACATAGCGATATTACAGAACATTTAATTAATTTTATTCATAATTATTAATTTTTAGATAATTATTTAATTCTGTTTAAAATATTTTTCAAGAGAAAATGAGAAAATACCTGATATATAGTAAAAAAAATTGACAATCTATATGTATGATATTAATTATTACCATTTCCTAAACGATACATATTGCTGCGAAATAATTGCTAGATTTTTTACCTAATCCCTACGGATAGCGAACAGTAATGAATTTCCTGTATTTAGTACAGGTACTGTATTTAGTTGCTGTTAATTAATGCGTCTGGTATAAGTGATCGCACTCAGGCAATTAAATTTACTGTTAAATATGGATATTTGGTGCAAATTATTGATATCATTGTATGAACCTTATATGCATCAGATTAAACAAATATCGCAATAAAAAGATCACTAGTGGTTGTTTGATAGAAAAAATAACATTGCTTTAAATAAATAAATGACATATTTACTGTTCTGATTATATTTTACTTATTGATTTTACAGCTTTATAGTGACAAATAAGTTGTCGAAAATTATTTGGTTCTTTCTCAAAATATTGACTCTCGCAGTAATCCGATTGGAAGAGTGTTAGTATCTGAATGCGAGAAGACAAGCGGAATTCCAGTAATGGTTTCGCCGTACTCCCTGTTTTCGCGATAAAACGGTTAAATTCTCTCTCGAGTAAGCCGACAGGCTTGAGGAATTTACGCAGACAACACGTACATAACTGCGCGGCGTATCGTCCTGAAACACGATATTTGTCTCGCATCGTAACCTCTTGTTCCGCCTTTTCATTGAAATTGGATTTCTCGCCGTGAATGCCCTCGAGACATCCGCGCATTGCTTGTAACGTGTAGGACGTTTAGACAGTGAAAACGGATACAAAGATAAAGAGATCACACGGATATAACTCGCGAAGTAATGACGGAGGCAAGATAATTTCCATTCTAATTCTAACTCAAACGGTGCCTCTCTCTCATCATTACAATTGAGTCCATTCATTTCTTACAACAATATTATCGTAACAAATGAGATTCCTGATTACAAAAACAACTGGGTATAATGCAGAGAGATACATATGATTTCGTGGATGAAGTTGCCTCATGAGGTGACATGATATATTTCCGTCTAATAATAAGATAAGAAAAGTATAATGTCAAAATCTAAGATTCAATTTTTATTTAATTCTCAGTGAATTCTGTTTTAATAGTTTTATAATTTATGGAACAATTATAAAAAATATTTAAAATGTTAAAGATTGAAAATCTGCAATAAATAATGTTCTTTTTCAACAATTCAATTTCGAAAAATAATTATAAAAATAAATTAGATTGATAAAAATAAATCAAATAAGAAAAAGAATCCTATTTTCAATTAAAGAGAATCTTGATGCTTAATAATATTTATAATTTATATGTGTAAATTTCCAAATATATTTTTTAGTTTTAAACTGTATTCGAATATAACCGATTCGATTTGTTGGATTTGAAACTTAACAATAAATTGCATGAAACTGAAAATTACATCATTAATTACATTGACTGTCAATTTAATAATGATACTAATAATCATCTTAAAATGCTGCAAAGAACTTATTGC
Organism: Atta cephalotes; assembly: GCF_000143395.1. Taxonomy (NCBI): domain Eukaryota; kingdom Metazoa; phylum Arthropoda; class Insecta; order Hymenoptera; family Formicidae; genus Atta; species Atta cephalotes. The sequence continues at coordinate 4,102,577 of NW_012130068.1, read as the reverse complement.
GAAAAATATCATCTCAGCCTTTAACCTACAATTCCCGATCATTAAGATGTCGGTCTTGGAAAGTTGGAAATTTTAGATTCAAACCCAGGCAGTATTTAATAAATATTTTTATAAGTATTTTTATACATTTATAAGAATTTTATAAGTATTTTTCGCGATAAATTCTTTACAGTGTTTTATGATACTTAGCACCATTATTAAATTAACAATAAATTTATGATGTTATTTATTTCCAGTTTCAGGCACGTATCGAATTATTCGGAATAGATTCCAATTGGAATTGTTTAGTTATTCTCTAGATTTCCATTATATTTTTTAAAGAAAATGAAATAATTCCGATCGAAATCTATTCCGAACAATTTCATAATATGTGTTCAATTTATGATAATTTATTTGCGTTTCAAGTTTAATAAATCGAATGCGCACAGGAACTGAAAAATATATTTGTAATTTTGTGGAATTGAAAAAATGTATTTGTAATTTTATATATAATTATTAATTATTAAACATCAAAATCCGCTTAAAAAATATTCTCTTTCTTATTCGATTAGGAAAAGTCGACATCAGTCAGATTCACGTGTGGAATCACGTGTGTGTGAAAAATGATTCATTATGTTCGGGGCAATTTGCAGTATGATAAAGTCTTTCACAAATGAATATAGGATAATGTCCTATTTTACCATAAAACTCTTAAGTAATAAATGACACAAACGGTTAATTATATAACATAACAATTAATTGTTAACGGGAAGTTTCTTTCCTAAACCATGCTTTGCCCCGCCTAATCAACGTCCGTTAATTTGATGGATAAATAAGGGTAGGGAATCTTGTTGAAAGATTTATCACGATAAATCGTTCTGTGGACGTCCTTTACTCTTCAGCACATCTAGTTGATAAAGGACACCGCCAACATCTAAATGATGCTTGAATAAATCGGTTTCGCTGATTAATTAACGTCGTGCAGATTAAATAGCCTGCAATTTGTTGATGATAACGCAAATGCATATTGAATATTGTTTAAGGAAAATAAATTGTTTTTATATATAAAAGCTTGTTGTTAAATATCTTAATATTTATTTTAATTAGTTAAAATAATGAGCTTTTTTGTCAATTTGTCATGGCATATATAATTTCATTTATTTATTTAATTTCAACAATTCACGCGACTCAAAATTATAATATGAATTAATAGTATAATTTTGAGTTATTTTTTCGATTTATTTTGATTTTTGTACGAGAAATAGTTACGGAACATTTATTCTATAACTTTACGTAGGAAATTATTTATAAAATTATATATATATATATACGAATATAATAACGTACATAATTAATAGTACAAAATTATTTCAAAATTTTCCGTTTTAAACATGCAAAGTATTATTTCAACTACTTCATAAAAGAATTTTATAAATTTGTATGAAATATTGATAGTGTATTTTATGTATTCTTTACGTAACAGGCACTAATGCAAGGAAAATATTAAATTCTAATATTCTGAAGCTAATAAGTTCTGTGAGAACAAAATTTTGATGTAGAGATTTCTTTTTCGCGGTCTATACAAAAGTGATGAATCGAAAAAACGAGTTGCGCATTCGAAATAGATCGGACCGGCGCAAAATACGAGTAAAAAGTGCCGTACGGAAATGCAGGAAATTCACTGGTTAATCGTCCGTATTCATTCTTTCAGTAAATCTTCTAGTTCCCTTTTAAAAGGACGGCATCGAACCGCGAGGGGGACTTGAAGTTCGTGCATGCCCACCATTCATCTGCTATGCGAGTTTCATCCATGAGATGATTGTAACATGAAAGAAGCTCGCCTTTATATCGCGACTTACGTTTCTGCGGTATTTGAAATCTCACTATTTAATAATCGGCTTATTAAAACGAGGTCTTTGGATAAAGCTTATTCTGAGACATTTTTTTATAATTAGCTGGTACATTACAACCGCTCGCTTTCATTCCCTCAAGCTATTAAACGAATATGAAATATGTAAAATATAAAAAACTAAAGTATTTTATAATCGAAAGCGGAAATGCAAACGTTCTGCATAATATATCTTTTGCATCTTTGTACGCGATATATAAAAGTATACATTCACGCATACTTAACTTTGTCCGTTTCATATCCTGTATTCATCAAATCTTTAAAGCATTTCCGCAACAATATCGTATCAAGGACGTTCCGGGATATCGCGTTTTGTCACGCGAGAAGGATGCCTCGGAAAATCCGGCTTTTCTCGGGCTTCCTCCTTCCTTTCCTTGTCAACGACGAGTGACGAAAGAAGAGAGTGAATAAATGGTGCCGAGTAACTTCAACACAAAGGGAACTCCCGACGTTCTTTCTTTCTTTTTGCTTTTCCTCATCGTAAATCTTGAAAGTCTTGACATTTTTTGTTCTTACTTGTGAACATCTTGCCGGTCCATAATTTCATCACTTGTGTGTGTGTGTGTGTGTGTGTGTGTGTGTGTGTGTGTGCGTGCGTGCGTGCGTGCGTGCGTGCGTGCGTGCGTGCGTGCGTGCGTGCGTGCGTG